>NC_056741.1:348994759-349092259 GCF_019279795.1 Protopterus annectens | reverse complement strand
AATCATCCTTGATAACTTTACAAGACAAAATAGTTCATGGTTGCAGGATCAAAACGGACCTAATGAAAGCCTTTCTTCCCCAGGACAAGGTCAGCTCCCTGACCTCCCATTTCAAAGCCCTGCTGGAGACGCAAGTAATAACTGCAAGGCAATTCCTAAGGACCCTGGGCTTAACGGCAGCCACCATCCCCATGCTTCCACTAGCCAGAATGCACATGCAAAAGCTACAGTGGTATCTAAAAAATGTTTGGTCTCAACAGCAACATCCTCTAGAGCAAGATATTACTTTCCTCCCCTGCCTAAAGGCAAAAGTACTTTGGTGGATTCAGCAAGTCCAGCTCAACCCAGGTCTTCCTCTGCAGCCTCCTCTACCAACCCAGGTTATGCCTACAGATGCTTCAAACTCAGAATGGTGAGCCACAATGGCATCCTATGGGGTCCAAGCAAACTGGCACCCTTATATAGGCTGTAGGGCCACTAGCCTAGTACCCAGCTATGAACAAACGCATCGACGCAAGGGAAATAACAGAAGTCCTTCTAGCACTGAAAACCTTCAACCCCCTCCTACTTCCTACTACCAGGTGTTCTCCAAATAATAACAGACAACACCATAGTGATGTGGTACCTCAACAAGCAGGGGGAAACAAAAACTTACCACCTGTGCAGACTAACCTTACTGATATGGGATCTAGTCTCTCGACACAACTTGTTCCTGCAGGCATCCTACATTCCGTCGCAGGACAACAAACAAGCAGACTTAAGTAGTGCATCGTCTCCACAGCATGAATGGATGTTGTACAGGAATGTCTTCCTAGACATTGTCCACTGGCGGTCGCTCCTCAAATAGACTTGTTTGCTTCCCCCCAGAACAGACAACTGCAGATCTTCTGCTCCAAGACCTACTCCTCTCTAGCTTGGAGAGTAGATGCTTTCAGCATTTCTTGGAAGGGAAGGTTTCTATATGCCTTTCCCCCTTCCCACTAATTCAGAAAGTCCTCCTGAAAATCAGGAGAGACAAACCAAAAATCTTGTTGGTGACTCCCTGCTAGCCAAGGCAGCACTGGTTCCCCCTTCTTCACAATCTAGCCAAGGGCAATCGCCACAAGTTACCCCACAAGGTGGACACAACAAAAGGGAACCCTGATCCACCTACACTTGCAGATGTTGTCACTAACACTGTGGGTGATAAACTTCTAATTCCCTTTAGGCACCACTACTCAGAGGATGTGCTTTCACTCCTGAGGGAGGCCAGGAAATCTACTAGAAGAAAATCATACTTAGCTAAATGGAAAGATTTTCAAAATGGTGTCTGTACAAGGGCAGGGATCCATGAATAGCAGACCCCCCCCCAGTTCTTGCTTGTGTGTGTCAGCTAGTAAAGGGCGGACTCTCTTACTCTTCAATGAAAGTTCACCTTTCAGCACTCTCAGCCTTCTTGCCACTAGACCCTCACCTACTAGCCAGGCTCTGTGTGAAACTGTTCTTAAAAGGGGTCTTACACATCATATCTCCAAGAAAATCTATCCCACCACCCTGGGATCTTAACTTCATTCTGAGAAAACTAACCCAGTCTCCATTTGAACCTGCTAGTGCAGCTACTCTGCAAATGTGCCCATGGAAGACAGTACTGCTAGTGGCCTTAACTTCAGCCAGAAGGGTGTCTGAATTACAGGCCCTAATGGCCTTCCCCACATGCACTACCTTCAACAAGGACAGGGTGACACTAAGAACTAACCCTTCCTTCAGGTCAAAGGCAGTCAACGATCTGTACCTAAACCAATCTATTCATCTTCCCACCTTCTACCCCTCATTACCAGTGATGGTGGGAAAATACTCCCCTCCTTGGATGTACAGACAACTAAGATTTTACCTAGACAAAACAAAATCCAATCAACTTTTTGTTTCCTTCCACCCCAGGGCCCTAGCCGAGGCAATCTGCAAACAAACCATCGCATGTTGGATTAGGAAAGCCATTTGCCTCTGTTACTCACACAATGGTAAAAAGCTTCCACAGGGTGTCAAAGCTCACTCCACCAGGACAGTAGCAGCCTGCAAAGCCTTTTTAAAATGCTTAAACACTGCTTCCATACTGGAAGCAGCCACATAGTTCACCCTTCACATTTTCACCTAACAGTACAAGTTAGACATTGTCTCCAGAGCACAAGCAGGATTTGCCAGGGCAATCCTGCAGGGCTTAGTGGAATCATCCTCTTCTACCTCCACCCTTCCTTCCAACTAAGCTGTGGTACTCTCCAACACCAAGAATACTGCAACATAGGAATAGAAGGACATTGAATAGTAAAATCTTACCATAACCATAGATGTCCTACTCTTCCATGTTGCAGTATTCCTTACCACCCACCAAAACTCCCTTATCCTTTCTCTCTCTCTCAATCACTGAAGTCCTCTGGTCTCTTGGGGTCTACACCCTATCCTGTGACCTATGTAGCCACATAATGACTCCTTGACCCTATGACTGTTATTACTGGCTACTCCTCCTGCTGGCCTTCAAGTTCTGAGGTTTGTGTGTGTAGATGTCACATTTAAGGTCCCTGGTTTATGGATCTCCATGTGATGTCCCACGCAACTACAACAGCCAAGCTGAAGCTTTTGTATAGGAGCCAACAAACGGGTCGCCTGAGGCGGGCAATCCCTCACCAAGAATACTGCAACATGGAACAGAAGGACATCTACGGTTATGGTAAGATTTTACACAACTATTCTTTCTGTTAGTAGATTAGTAGTTTTTCTGCTTTAGTGTTTTATTGCTTATGTGGTGCTTTGTTTTGTTTTGTTTGTGACATTATGGCAAAAAATCCTGGCTTTAAGTAGTGTGTGGCCTGTAGCCAAGTGTGTTTACTGTTAAGGGACTGCTCATTTTAATTAAGCAGTGCTCCATTTGTACTGCCTTCGACTCCCGGGCTTTGGTGGAGAGACTTAAGTTAGTGATTAAGGGGTTTCTCCCAGCAGCACTTGGAGAATTTTCCTTCCTGCACTCTTTCTTATGCTGCCTTTCATCTCAGAAGTCTAGTGATGAGACCAAGGGTGAGAAGAGTGTTAATAAGCCCAGGGAAAAAGAGAAAGAATAAAAAGCTAAGGAATTTAAGAAGCAGTAACTGGGCCATTCAACATCTTGGGTCTGGTTCTGAAGGTTCCTAAAACTTTGGATCAGGCTTCAGCATCGAAGCTTATTTCCTTGGATCAAGCAATACTCCTTTTCCAGAACTGCACTTTTCCACAGAGCCAGTCTGTCTGAGACTACGATCGCCTTTTTCTCCAGTACAGACTCGTTCACTGCTCATCCAGACGGTCTTCCACAGCTTCATCTCCCAGCTCAGTTTGGTCTTCTTGGAGTTTTTCCAAGGTGGACATAAACAGAATGATAAGGTAGATGTTCTTCATGTTTCACTGTTGCAGTCATTACACTTGGGTTATCCTGCTGACAGGCTACCCTCAGTCGGCCTGAATTCCAAAGTCTAGGTCCAGTGTCGGATGCTGTCGCCTTTTCCCTGACGTCAGTGCACCAGAGGTATAAAATATGCAGCCAATGCCATTTTCTTTAGTCTTTATTGCCGCGCGGTGCCCTAAGCAGAAGCAGTTCGCAAGTGCCGGTCTGCCGACTCCTGAGATTTCTGTGTCGAATTTCAGATCTGAAGTCTTCATTAAAAGCTAAGTACCCCATTGGGGAAAACTTTTTTCATGCTCCAGACCGATGTCAGAAAAAGTTAATAATTGTATTTCTTGTGGGAAGCAAATACCTCATAAGTACTTTCACTCTTACTGTATTCCTTGCCTAGGCCCTGACCACAACATTGCTAGTTGTTGGTTTTGTGCTAGATTTAACCAGCGCACTATTAAGCGTGGTACGATTTTGCTTTTCACTATTTTGGCAGAAGATTTAATTACACAATTCCGTCGGATAGCCATCCGACTACCGGAATTCACAAGAAACGCAAATAAAAAGAAAAGGACAGGCATCCGAGGTCTAAAACCGACGAGGCTTCCTCTAAGCCAGTCGCCGGTTCACTGGTTCTCAGTGAGGCGCTTTCGCAGCCCTTGACACCCGCTACTTTGGACCTACAGGCCGCTACAGACTCCCACGTGGAGTCGCCTAGGCCGCTGGAAGCTCAAGGTATTGGACCTTCGGAAACTATTCCCTCAGATAGGTCTGGAGCCGCTGAGCAGGCATCTGCTTCTGAGGGTGTTTTCAGACCTAATTAATTGTACATTAAAGTGACTCCAGCTACAAAGGCAAAGACTAAAGTACCTTTAAAGACAAAGAAACAAGTACAACAGCCACATGGTCAGGCCTCCATGCTCAAAAAACAAATGCTCAAAATGGCAGAAGACTTAATTACTTTGATCAGGGGTTCCCATCCCCCTCCTGATAGGAGGCCTAGGCAAGAGACAGAATATGAGTCTTCAGATCAGGTTTCCATTTCATCTGATTCCTCTTCTGATCAGGAATACTCTCTTCCTCCCTATGAGGATTCTGATGCTGAAGAATATATCCCTTCAGCCTCTCCTCCTGAGGATTACTCTTTTGGGGAAACCTTTCCACTGGGAGAGCCAAGATTATTCAGAATCTAAGAAAAGGCCTCAGAGACTTCCTTTTATTCCCACAACACAGGCCCCTAGCTATTCGCCTGTGTTGGACATTGTAGATGATGTATTTTCAGAGTCCAGTCTGAACCCTGACTCTTTACCTCCAGCTCCTGTTAAGCCGGACAGGTACTACAGGGTGCCAGACTCTCATAAATTCCTTTTCAAAAACCCTGCTGTTGACCCAGAAACCATCTCTCAGGGCCCAAAGGTGTCAAGGCATCCACTGCAAAAAACCCTACCCCCTCTGTCAGGGATTCTAGGGCATTGGACAGATGGGGGAAGAAGATTTACACCTCTGCTACCTTGGCTATAAGGGCTTTAAATTGTCAGTTTCATATGCTCAAATATCAGCAGTATATTATGTCACTGCTTAAACAGAAAATGTTGATAAATTCTGAATGTGCAGAAAACAAAGAAAATGCAGGATTTATTGCATGCAGCTGAACAAGTGGGAAAGCATACTTTGCAATGTGGTTTTGATTCTTTGGAGGCCTCCTGCAGGGCTGCTGTTACGGGTTCTGTCATCAGGAGACATGCTTGGTTAAAGGATCAAAATCTGCCTGACTATGTTAAAGCAAAATTATTAGATTCTCCATTACAGCATGAGACCTTGTTTGGTGTTAAAGCAGAGGAGATTTTTAAAGAAAATGGAGGACAAGGCCAAATCTATGCAAACGGTTAAGGATTTCTTACAGGTACAGCCTCCAAGATTTAGCAGACACTGGTCTACAAAGAATTGGTCCTTTCCAGTGTCAGACAGACCACAAAGGGACAGATACAGATGCCCAAGAGGCAGATCCCAGTCCCAAGGTTTGTACAGACCTAAACAATGGGGTGCTTCTACTTCCAAAAGTGGAGAAGACAAATCACAGCCATACAGGAAACAGTCCCAGTGACTTCCCCCTACATGCACTAAGCACTTATCTTCTGGCAGCACCTTTAGGGGGGGGAATTAGCACTTTTTGCTCAAAATTGGCACATAATAACCCAGGACAAATGGGTCCTAGACAAAGTGTCACAAGGTTACAAGTTTCACTTCCATACCCTGCCAAGGACAGACGGATGGCCAGACCTGCCGAAACATCAATGGGCAGAGGCACAAAAACAAGTCTCATCCCTCATGGACATGAGGGCCATTCAACAAGTACCACAGCAAGAACAGGGACAAGGATTTTATTCAAGACTTTTCTTGGTACAAAGAAAGGACAAGACCTGGAGACCAATACTGGACCTATCTATTCTAAACACATCTGGATATTCCAAAATACAAAATGTTAACGCTACAGCAACTCCTGCCCATGCTGGGCAAGAAGGCTTGGCTTGTGACTTTAGACCTAAAAGAGGCATACCTGCATGTCCCAATCAGACAAACATGCAGAAGATACCTCCGATTCAAAGCTTGCTCAATGCACTACCAATTCTCTGCACTGCCCTTTGGCTTATCTACTGCACCCAGCGCCTTCACAAAGTGCCTGGCACCAGTAATTGCATTCTGCAGACAAAGAGGAATACAAATATATCCTTACTTGGACGACTGCCTCATTCAAGCAGAGAACAAGGACATTCTACTACAGCATCTGTCGTTTGTAAAGAGATTTATAACAGGCCTAGGGTACACAGTCAATGAAAAGAAATCAAAACTAGTACCCTCTCAAGAGATAATATTCCTGGGTGCAAGCTTAAATACAACTGCCCAGATGGCTTATCTCACGCCAGACAAACAAAGGCAACTGACTGCATATTTCAAACTGTTGGCAACAAAGGCCAAGTTATCTGCAAGAAAAATTCTGCAGGCTTTGGGCTTCATGGCATCCTGCATTTTACTAATTCCATATGCGAGACTGCATATGAGGAAACTTCAATGGTATCTGAAAAGTGTTTCAGTTCAGCATTGCCACAGCCTTGGAAACAATAATTACCCTCATTCTCTGCCTGCAACTGGAGTTTCGATGGTGGGCGAAGGCTGGTCACCAGAACAGGGGACAGCCATTCACTTTACCCCCCCAGCCAGGCAGACATTAACAACGGATGCATCAGATTATGCCTGGGGGGGCCCACATGGCAGGAAGTTTGTTCAAGGCACATGGTCAGCAAACCAAATGCATCTGCATATCATTCAAAAAGAGATGCTAGCTGTTCAGAATGCCCTGACAGCCTTCAAGGACCTACTTCATCCGGGACAACTATTGATAAAGACAGACAACACCACGGTCATGTGGTATATAAACAAGCAAGGAGGCGCCCATTCCTACCCCCTTTGCAGACTAGCCATGACTTTGTGGGACACAGCATTGGCCTACCAAGTACATCTGCAGGCACAGTTCCTGCCAGGAAAGATAAATACTCTGGCAGACGAACTAAGCAGAAACCTCATGGATCCCCACGAGTGGAAATTGGATCCACAAGTCTTCAGCATGATAACAAGGAAATGGGAATGCCCGGATATAGATCTATTTGCTTCTCCTCACAACTACCAACTAAAAAGATTCTGCACAAGGACTTATCACAGACAAGCATGGAAAGCGGACACCCTGTCTTTCAGCTGGAAAAGCTTAGCAGTATATGCCTTTCCTCCACTGCCTCTCCTCCCCAAGGTACTCCTAAAGGTCAGGCAAGAGAAGCCAAAGATGATACTGATTGCCCCAGACTGGCCCCGCCAGTACTGGTATCCAATCCTAAGGAACTTGTCTCAATGCCCGGCTTGGACCTTGCCTCAAATACCTCATCTACTGTCTCAACAAAACAATCAGATACTGCACAGCCAACTCAAGACCTTACATCTGGCAGCATGGCGGATAATGTAGTCATACAAA
The DNA here is from genome assembly GCF_019279795.1 of Protopterus annectens. NCBI lineage: Eukaryota > Metazoa > Chordata > Ceratodontiformes > Protopteridae > Protopterus > Protopterus annectens. Next base: position 349,084,841 of record NC_056741.1, on the reverse strand, counting down.
ACACCCCTCTCACTAAAGCTGTGATGGATGTCATTTTGGAGTCCAGAAGGCCTAGTACCAGAAAATCTTACGCTGGAAAATGGAAGAGATTCTGTGCCTGGAACCAGGGACAAGGAATTGACACAGCTGTACCAAATATTCCTCAGATTTTGCAATACTTAACTGAGATGCTGGACAAAGGCCTATCCTTTTCATCAATTAAAATTCATGCGTCTGCCTTTTCAGCTCATTACAATACAGAGCCACCAATCTTTTCAAATCTTTTGTTAAGGCAGTACCTCAGAGGAGCCAAAAGCTTAAGGCCTCTAAGGAGATCACCAATATCTGCATGGGACCTCAGCTATGACTTGGAAAAACTCACCCTGCCTCCTTTTGAGCCAGCCGCTACAGCTGATATAAAGTTTTTATCTTGGAAACCAGATCTGCTCCTAACAATAACCTCTGCAAGACGAGTCTCAGAGCTACAGGCACTCATGGCTGTGGAACCTTTTATCATTTTTTATCCAGACAGGGTTTCTCTGAGGACAAACCTGACATTTATGCCTAAGGTAGTGTCCAGTTTGGCGCTTAATCAAACTATTCATATGCCTACTTTCTTTCCAACCACACAGAATAAGGGGGAGAGAATTCTGCATTATTTGGACATACACAGACAGCTACACTTCTACTTGAACAGAACCAAAGCTTTCAGAAAGCAGAGCAACTACTAGTGGCATATGCTGCAGGATCACAAGGAAACGCTATCTCAAAGCAGACTATTTCAAAGTGGATAGGCCACTGCATTTGTTTCTGCTATTCACTGCATGGCAAGCCAGTGCCTAAGGGCATTAGGCCACATTCAACTAGAGCAGCAGCCACTTCAGCAGCCTTCCTCAGGGGGGAGTACCAACCAAAGACATTTTAGAAACTGTTACCTGGAGTTCAGTGCACACATTTTCAAAACACTATCACTTACCACTCTACTCTAAATCTAGAGCAGGCTTTGCCACTGCATTCTGCAGGGCCTCATAACCGCTCCTAATGCTGTTTAGCTCCAGCCTCCCAACCATAGCTTTGGGATTCAACCCAAGTGTAATGACTGCAACAATGAAACACAAAGAACATAGTACAGTTGTGTACACTTACCATAAATGTAGATGTTCGAGTGTATTCACTGTTGCAGTCCAGGTTACCATCCCACCATCCCCCACATCTTTGCTGGAACTTATCTGCACTTCTCTAATCTATACAACCTATGTGGTGTATTTGCTTATAGATGAAGGTATTTTATATTTTGTGCATGCATGTTTTATTGGCATATTTTTTGCCTACCCTTTTGGGGGCACCTGACATCTGGGGCAAGAAAAACTGAAGAAAATAGCTTCGGCTGCATCTTTTATACCCCTGGCACACTGACGTCAGGGAAGAGGTGACAGCAACAGACGCCGGACCTAGACTTTGGGATTCAGGCCTGAATACACTCGAACATCTACATTTATGGTAAGTGTACACAACTGTACTTTCCTTAGGACCCAGATCTATTTGGGGGTTTTCCTGGCTCTGACTTTTATTAGTGCCACAGGCTTTGGACCATCCCCTCATCATATAATTTCTCCTTCCCTGATCTGGGCACTTCTCAGTGTTTGTCTGCTTTATATCTGAAGACTTGGTCTTTGTCAGTTTTGGTCGAATCTCTAATCCGATCAACTCAGAGTGGTTCGAACTTTGAGAGATCTTAGAGCTGAGGTGGTGTTGGACCCAGGTTGCCTGGCTTGACTGTGAAGGTTTTGGAGCTATCCTTTCCCTTTGCAGCCTTGGAACTAGACAGCCTGGCACCAGTGTAGTCTTTGCAGCAGAGTTAAGCCAGTCTTTGGGATCAGTTCATGTTAGGGGCTCTTCTAGCTTTGAAGCCTTCACATGGGTATGATCTAGGGAGTGGCCTTCCTTTTCCTGCTTGGATCTATCAGATTCAGAGCTCCCTGGGTCCTGACCATACACATTCTATTCCATTAGGACAGCCAGTTCTTCCAAGTCTTGAAAACTGTCTGCATTGAAGACTCTTCATTGGCTTCAGAGTCCACACCCAACCACTTTAATGGTGAGGCTTGTCTGATGCATTAGTGCAGAAAGAGACCCGTTGATTCCCTTTAGGACTGGTTAATTGAAGACACTGATTGCATTGGGGTGGGAGAGGTCCTTGGATCCCTATTTGAGGATGTCTCATTTGGCAAAATTTTAGAACCCCCTTAGACAGAAAAGGGGGGGTCCAGTATCTCTGAAGAATCTGTATTTCTTAAGGCTTTTGGGTGGTCAGTGCTATGGATAAGACATGGATTTGATCTCTTAACGGACATGGAAGGAACTGGCTGTAGTCAAAACCTTTCTCATGGAAGCTGGACAATTTCTTGGTACCCCTAAGGATTGCCCCTTTTGGAGCAAACGTCCTGCAATGGATTCCATGGAGGTGGCAACCACCAGCAAGGAGGAGTTAGCTGAGTAAAGCTCCTCTGTTGAGTCTATATCAGAATCGCGAAAGCTGTCTTTCACGAATACGTGTTCATCTACACATATACGTCAAAGAACGAGAACAGTGAAGTACCAAAAGAGCAAAATGGAGAATGATGAACGGATTTTCTTGGCCAGCAGGTTGATCGTGGGGATGAGGAAATGAATCCTTTTCCCCACTGTAGTGCGGTCTTGGAGTTTGTATATATAAGTAGGGGGGTGTGAGGGGTGCAGGGGGGCTTTGCCCCCCTTGCAAAAACATTTGAAAAAGTGTTTTAGGTAAGGTTTGTATAGTTAGGTTTACCTTACCTGTATGGTGCTGTTATTTCCGGGAATGCGTTCGGCGTTCTTCATTTCGCTCTTTTGGTACTTCGCTGTTCTCGTTCTTAGTCTGTGTCGATGAGCATGTATTCGCGAAAGACAGCTTTCGTGATTATAATATAGACCCCCTCTGTCCACTAACTTGGGAGTCCAGGTCATTGGAAAGATTTGGGAAGTGTGTTTATGCTTTAGGGACCTTTAATCTCAGGACTTTAAACTGTTTAGCTTACGTTACACGCTTCCAGAGGGATTTGATCAAGGATTTTTTTCCAAAACCCTGTTTGAGTCCCTGTCTGTGGAGGTCTGTCAGTGCAGTTGGCCACCCTTTAGTCCCTATCAAAAGTGTGTATACACCTTATTTGAAACACTGCAGAGGGCACTTTATCAACTGTGAGCACCAGCATAACTGTCTGACAGCATGCCTGGATGTGCCTTTGCTACTTTGCAGAGCATTGTCAATGCCCCCTTTGATGGTTTCACACTGTTAGGACCAGATGTGAAAAAGGCACTGTCCAGAAGTGAGCAAGACAGAAAAGCCTTGTCCTCCATAGTGTTTAATTTTTCTTCCCCGCAAAGGACCTTCTATAGGAAACGGGAGGGAGGGAAGAAAATGTGGTTTCACACATCCCGGGGTTTTGTTCCTACCATTTGTGATAAATTTCCCCTGAGACAGAGGTCAAAGGGGAAACTATGATGGATGTTTCCCCCAATGCAGAGGTGGTCCACAAAACCATGAATTTTGTGGTCCCTTCTCCAGGGGGCCTTTACGGCACTCTTGACCAGTTGCCTGACTGCTGCACTCTGGAGGCAGTCACTGGGGGGGGGTGTTTATCCCCTATACCCCAAGTCCTGGACGTCCATCACACAAAATACTCAAGTCAGAGTATTACTAGTGATTACACCATTCCATTTCTTTTTCTTTTTTTCTTTCTTATTTCCTTCATTCAAAGAAATTATCAGTGTGCCATTCTTTCAGTGAATGGCAGCAGCCATAGAGGTAAGAAAGTTGCTAGACAATCAAGTAATCCAAGAGGTCCCACATGACCAACAAGGATCCTGAATTTACTCAAAGTTCTTTTTAGTGCAAAAGGAAAATGGTGACCTAAGACCAATTTTGGATGTCAGTTACTTGAGCCAGTATGTGAAACTAATGAAATCACAGTACAATCAAGCCTACTGTTAAGGAAGGACACTTGAATGTGCTCGATTAATCTCCAGGATACATACTACCACATAAAAATGGAGAGATGCTCCAGGAGATTTCACTGTTTCTGTCTGGGAGCCAGTCATTTCCAATTTAGTGTGAACCTGGAACAACAGGAACCAAACCAAGCAAGAATAAACAACAGGAACAAGATCCACCAGGATTTATTATGCACAAGAAAATCTCTCTCTGACGTCTCGGCCAAAGCCTTCAAGGAGAATGAAAAACTTACATAAAAAAGCAGTTTATATACACACCCATAATAAAATGATTAAACAATTAATCAATTTAAACAGCATATTAACAAGATAATACTCTCCAGTTGAGCTCTTCATTTAGCCCAAAAGGAAACATGGTTTTAAATTTTAAAATATATACAGCTTCTTTTTGTACTAACACAGTTTTGATGTTAGTATTATTAAACATAGAGACACAAACTTGTTCCAATATAGTTCCTTTCAAGCCATCAATACAACTGTTATGGGCTTCTAAAAAATGTACTGCAACTGGGCTATCTTCCTTACAATTTCTAATATCTCTTAGATGTTCTAAAAATCTTATTTTAAATGCCCTCTTTGTTTCTCCGATGTAAAACTTGTTACAAGGACATTGTAGAGCATAGATGACACCCATAGAATTGCAGCTAAACAGACCCCTACTATCAAATGTAACCTTATTAATAGAGTCAAAAGTGGATACAATATGTTTGCAAGCCTTACATTTCCCACAGGAAAGAGTCCCAACCCTAACAGGTTCCATATACATTCTTAAGGCAGGCACCTTAATCTTAGATTTTACCAGAACATTTTTTATATTCTTACCCTTACGGTATGAAAACTTAATATTTACATTAAGCCATTGTTGAACATTCCTAAGAGAACAAAAATAAAGCCAAAATTGGCTAACAGTGTCAAGAAACTGTTTAGTAAAGCATCCATAAGTAGTTACAAAATAAATATTTTCCTTCAATTGGCTTGCATTATATTGTTGTATCCTGTTACCTCTCATAGTATTACAGATACTATGGTAAATGGATCTATCATATCTAGGTTTAACCCCTGACGACAACCTTGTAAAACTTTTTTCCAACACATTCTTGCTATAACCTCGGGTGGAAAAAGATTCCACCAAAAGACACATTTCTTTGTGGAAAATGTCAGATCTATTACAAAGTCTAGAGATCCGTAACATTTCACCATAGGGTAAAGCCTCAATTATATGAGAGGGATGCCCACTCGTGCCATGTAAATACTGGCATGCCCCTTCAAATTTTTTATTGGGCGATGTTACAATATTCTCCCCATCTGAGATATCTAACAATACATCCAAAAAGGGGATAATATGTCCAATATTTAATCCATCAAATTTAATATGGTATTTGTTAACATTGATTTTATTAAAGAATTCAATAATTTCATCCCTATTACTATCAACCAAAATATTAAATCATCAACATACCTAAAGTACTGAATAACATGTTCTTGAAAAATCTTTGTTTGTAAATTACCTCTATCTCAAAAAACCCATAAAAGATTAGCATACATGGGGCAAATGAAGCCCCCATGGCTGTAGCTGATGATATAAAACATTATTAAATTCAAAAAAGTTATGAGTTAAGCAAAAATACACCATTTCAATCACATATTCTGAGGCAGGTGAATTTCCTAAGAAAAACTTTAAAGCTTCCAAACCAAATTGATGTTTAATACTTGTATACAAACTTTTTACGTCAATGCTCACCCATATCATATCACGATTTATCTTGACACTTTTTACCTTGTTCAAAAAATCAAACACATCACTTATGTATGAAGACAATTTAGTAACATAAGGAGACAAAAAATGATGTAAAAATACACCCAAGTTATGAAGGAAATATTTCGACCCCGATACTATCGGTCTTCCAGGAGGTTTTTGCAAATTCTTATGAATTTTAGGCAGACAGTAAAACAAGGCCATTTTACAGCCCTCCACCTGAAACTTTTTTTTAACATCTGACTGACAAAAATAGCCCAATCTTAGTCCCTTATTAACCAGCTCCTTATATTCATTGATAGCTGTGAAGAAAATCTCAGGTTCCACAACCTTATATGTGTTACTATCACACAAATGTTTCATACACATATCCAAATAGTCAGGAAAACTCATAACCACCAGTTTATTACCTTTATCCGACGGTTTGAAAACAATATTATCCATTTTGCTTAAAGTTAATAAAGTTTTCCATTCTTGAATAGACATATTGTAGACTATATTGGACCTATTACTCATAAAATCTTTGTATGCTAGCTCTGAAAAATAGTTTACCAAGCTAACAAAATGACACATATCTCCATTAAGAACTTCAGGCATGAAAGTACTATACGAAGGAACATTAGAAGTATCAAACATGTAGTATGCATTGTTTTCACTTTCAGAAATACATGAATAAAAACTATCTTTAGAGCTATCTAGACTTTCTTCATTCATTTCCAATACAGAAGAGCTGTCTTTACTAAAAAAATGTTTCAAGTGCAGCTTTCTAGAAAAAGAAAACACATCACCTTGTATGTCATACAAACGCGTTACCACCGTAGGGACAAACTTGAGTCCCTTGTTTAACACACACATTTCAATATCATTAAAAATGTAACTCGATAAATTGACTACATATTCAGTTGCATTAAACACTACATTGGTATTAGACAAAGAACAAGAATTACCGCCTACCCCGTTTGAACCCCCCTTGTCCAAAACGCTGCACACCTGGGTTTGCAGACTGTTCCCAAGTCTGTTTTTGTCCCTGGGCTGGAGGAATCGAGGAAGAGGAGGAATTCCCCCGAAAAGTTTGACGAAATCTGTCCATCTGTTCCGCTGCTGGAAGACCTGGAAAGTCACCATCATTCCATTCTTCTTCATGCGAGGTATAGCCTCCTTCTGAGGCCGAGGAAACGGGGTAGGCGGTAATTCTTGTTCTTTGTCTAATGCCAATGTAGTGTTTAATGCAACTGAATATGTAGTCAATTTATCGAGTTACATTTTTAATGATATTGAAATGTGTGTGTTAAACAAGGGACTCAAGTTTGTCCCTACGGTGGTAACGCGTTTGTATGACATACAAGGTGATGTGTTTTCTTTTTCTAGAAAGCTGCACTTGAAACATTTTTTTAGTAAAGACAGCTCTTCTGTATTGGAAATGAATGAAGAAAGTCTAGATAGCTCTACAGATAGTTTTTATTCATGTATTTCTGAAAGTGAAAACAATGCATACTACATGTTTGATACTTCTAATGTTCCTTCGTATAGTACTTTCATGCCTGAAGTTCTTAATGGAGATGTGTGTCATTTTGTTAGCTTGGTAAACTATTTTTCAGAGCTAGCATACAAAGATTTTATGAGTAATAGGTCCAATATAGTCTACAATATGTCTATTCAAGAATGGAAAACTTTATTAACTTTAAGCAAAATGGATAATATTGTTTTCAAACCGTCGGATAAAGGTAATAAATTGGTGGTTATGAGTTTTCCTGACTATTTGGATATGTGTATGAAACATTTGTGTGATAGTAACACATATAAGGTTGTGGAACCTGAGATTTTCTTCACAGCTATCAATGAATATAAGGAGCTGGTTAATAAGGGACTAAGATTGGGCTATTTTTGTCAGTCAGATGTTAAAAAAAAGTTTCAGGTGGAGGGCTGTAAAATGGCCTTGTTTTACTGTCTGCCTAAAATTCATAAGAATTTGCAAAAACCTCCTGGAAGACCGATAGTATCGGGGTCGAAATATTTCCTTCATAACTTGGGTGTATTTTTACATCATTTTTTGTCTCCTTATGTTACTAAATTGTCTTCATACATAAGTGATGTGTTTGATTTTTTGAACAAGGTAAAAAGTGTCAAGATAAATCGTGATATGATATGGGTGAGCATTGACGTAAAAAGTTTGTATACAAGTATTAAACATCAATTTGGTTTGGAAGCTTTAAAGTTTTTCTTAGGAAATTCACCTGCCTCAGAATATGTGATTGAAATGGTGTATTTTTGCTTAACTCATAACTTTTTTGAATTTAATAATGTTTTATATCATCAGCTACAAGGTACAGCCATGGGGGCTTCATTTGCCCCCATGTATGCTAATCTTTTTATGGGTTTTTTTGAGATAGAGGTAATTTACAAACAAAGATTTTTTCAAGAACATGTTATTCAGTACTTTAGGTATGTTGATGATTTAATATTTTTGGTTGATAGTAATAGGGATGAAATTATTGAATTCTTTAATAAAATCAATGTTAACAAATACCATATTAAATTTGATGGATTAAATATTGGACATATTATCCCCTTTTTGGATGTATTGTTAGATATCTCAGATGGGGAGAATATTGTAACATCGCCCAATAAAAAATTTGAAGGGGCATGCCAGTATTTACATGGCACGAGTGGGCATCCCTCTCATATAATTGAGGCTTTACCCTATGGTGAAATGTTACGGATCTCTAGACTTTGTAATAGATCTGACATTTTCCACAAAGAAATGTGTCTTTTGGTGGAATCTTTTTCCACCCGAGGTTATAGCAAGAATGTGTTGGAAAAAAGTTTTACAAGGTTGTCGTCAGGGGTTAAACCTAGATATGATAGATCCATTTACCATAGTATCTGTAATACTATGAGAGGTAACAGGATACAACAATATAATGCAAGCCAATTGAAGGAAAATATTTATTTTGTAACTACTTATGGATGCTTTACTAAACAGTTTCTTGACATTGTTAGCCAATTTTGGCTTTATTTTTGTTCTCTTAGGAATGTTCAACAATGGCTTAATGTAAATATTAAGTTTTCATACCGTAAGGGTAAGAATATAAAAAATTTTCTGGTAAAATCTAAGATTAAGGTGCCTGCCTTAAGAATGTATATGGAACCTGTTAGGGTTGGGACTCTTCCCTGTGGGAAATGTAAGGCTTGCAAACATATTGTATCCACTTTTGACTCTATTAATAAGGTTAAATTTGATAGTAGGGGTCTGTTTAGCTGCAATTCTATGGGTGTCATCTATGCTCTACAATGTCCTTGTAACAAGTTTTACATCGGAGAAACAAAGAGGGCATTTAAAATAAGATTTTTAGAACATCTAAGAGATATTAGAAATTGTAAGGAAGATAGCCCAGTTGCAGTACATTTTTTAGAAGCCCATAACAGTTGTATTGATGGCTTGAAAGGAACTATATTGGAACAAGTTTGTGTCTCTATGTTTAATAATATTAACATCAAAACTGTGTTAGTACAAAAAGAAGCTGTATATATTTTAAAATTTAAAACCATGTTTCCTTTTGGGCTAAATGAAGAGCTCAACTGGAGAGTATTATCTTGTTAATATGCTGTTTAAATTGATTAATTGTTTAATCATTTTATTATGGGTGTGTATATAAACTGCTTTTTTATGTAAGTTTTTTCATTCTCCTTGAAGGCTTTGACCGAGACGTCAGAGAGAGATTTTCTTGTGCATAATAAATCCTGGTGGATCTTGTTCCTGTTGTTTATTCTTATTTCCAATTTAGTGCCCTGCCCTTTGGTCTTACCACAGCATCCTGGGTGTTCACCAAATGCATGGCAGTAGTTAGAGCCCATCTCAGGCATTTGGGGTTCTGAGTGATGTCCTTCCATATCACTGTTGCAGTATTCATAACCTAAGGGATCTCCTGCCAAGGATAGCCTAACATCTGGCCAGTACACCAGTGCCTTTGATACTTATAGGCACCATACATCAAAAGTACACTCCCTGCACAAGGAGTAGGGCATAAAGGTGACCTACAGATACACATACTCGGAACATGTTTGGCGCCTCTTAGTTTTCCAGGTAAAAACTCAACCAGTCTTAAGTTTATTAACATCTGTGGAAAACGTCTTGGAAAACGTCTTGAGCATTTCTTCCTCCTCTTTCTCTCTCTCTCTCTTTTTTAGCTGCAAGCATCAATTAGGAGAAAAGTTCCTGATATCTAGTATGCGTTTTAAACTTGTCTACTTTCTTTTTCATGTCACAAACCATTATTTTTCTATTATAGAAATCTAAAAGTACCTTAGACATTGTAGAAGCCATGTGATGTATGGTTTTCCATTGTTTCTGTAGTAACTCGTCATTCAAGCCATCACCCATTTCTGACCCCTCATAATCATTTTCTCATCCAGGTATGCTGTTAAATATTTTTTTGTCCAAACAAATTGTCTTTTGTAAAGTCACCATAAGGGATCTAAAAACGTTCTGTATGGATTCAGAAGATTGTATAGCTCCTTTGCTGGTCAATGGTTCATTCTCTTGTGCCTTACTCAAGATCCATCTGTTGGAAGAAACTGAGAAGTACTCCATACCACTTGTCAGCCCAGCAGTGATAGTTCCAAGGTCAGGGACATTTTTCATAGTCACTGCATTAGGATAGTAAGCATCCAAAATCCAGATAAGAAGTCAATATGATGACTTGAGACGTACCTCCCTGGACTACACGAAAAGAGACATAGAGAAGCTCTCTGACCATGTAGCCCAGGCTGGTATGACCCTGACCTTGAGTAGCATCTTGCCCTCACCAAGAATGATGCCACAGTATAAAGACAAAATGATCAGTTTCAACAATTGGCTAAAGTATTTGTGTCATTCAAAGTAGATCCAGTGTCTGTCAGCCTGGGATGACATGCTCGACAAGCCACGTTGCTTCGCTAGGGATGGCTTGCACCTGTCACCCTTAGGCTTTTGTATACTGGCCAAGGCTCTTGCCACCCCCATAGTGCCTTTTTTAGGCAACACTCAAAGGACAAACCCACCTCCATAGACAACCCAAAGATAAAAAAACTAAAGGTAATGCTACTCAATGCCAGAAGTCTAAACCTCAAGATGCACGCACTCGAGACTCTTCTCAGTGTGGAGAAAATCGATGTCTGTGCAGTAACAGAAACCTGGTTCAAGGCTCCTGAGAGCACCCCAGCACTACCAGGTTATAACTCATACCATGCGTTTCGGCCCCAAAACTCGGACCGAAGCACAAAAGGAGGGGGGGAGTATCTATATTCATCAAAGATACCTACACATCCAGGTTAGTGGCACTGCATGAAGCATCAGAAACCATCCATGTGCAACTAACAGCGGGCAAAACTGCCTTTCAGTTTGTAGCCTGCTACAGAACACCCTCCCTATTACAGGAACCCACTTGGCATTCCTGAGAACACTGGAGAATATGAAGGTCTCTCCAAACACTATGTTATTGGGTGACTTCAACTACCCAGACATTGACTGGGAAAACTACTCAAGCCCAAACACCCTCGCCCAACGGTTCCTTGAATTTGTAAACTCTTAACGCAGTGGAACAACTGGTCACCACTCCCACAAGAGGGAACAACATATTGGACTTTGTCATCACCGACATGGGGACTCTTATGTTCCACACCAGAAGTAAACCCTTCATTGGTAAGATCAGAACATAAACAAATTTCCCTGGACATCCATATCCCGTCCCCAGCCAAGGAAATCACTGTAAAGAATTTCTCAAAAGCCAACTTTGCACTTCTCAAGACTGAGGTGGAATCCTTCAAAGCCCCTGGACCAGAGGATAATACAGCCCAATCTGCAGAATCCTTTACAAATGCATTCTATGAGCACTTGCAGGAATGCATGGATCGTGCTATCCCAAATAAAACCAAGACTCACTCCTCCAAAAACAGGAGACCGGTCTGGTGGACCCCGGCCATAAATAAACTATACAACAGAAGGAGGAAGCTACTACACGACAGAGCAAAATCCCAAAAAGGGAAGGCATCTCTGATCAGTATTAGCAAGAAACTTCGATCCCTCATAAAATCATCAAAGGCCAGTTTCGAAAGAAAAATTGCCCTAGACACTAAAGATAATCACAAGGCCTTCTTTAGTTATGTCAGCAACATGGGCGGAAGCTCCCAGATATGCTCTGAATTGTTGCATAACGGTACAAAATATACCGAACCTACAGACCTAGCCAACATCTTGGCAGACAGATTCAGCGCAAACCCCCCCCCTCCCCCCCCAAAGGAGCAAACACCTATCCCAACTGAATGTAATCTCCCTGACATCACAGATGCACAGGTGAAAGCTGCCCTCTCCAAAGCAAAAAACACAGCATCTATGGGACCGGATGGTGTCCCAGGCTGTGTCTTACACGAGCTCCAAGAAGAACTGAACCCTCACATTAAGTCACTGTTCAAACTTAGCCTTACTACAGGATATGTACCCAAAGAATGGCGTACAGCTTCAGTGGTCCCACTCCACAAAGGTGGTGCCACAACGGACCCCGGAAACTATCGCCCCATAAGCCTGACTAGTTTGGTCTGTAAAGCTATGGAGCGTATTGTCATGGAACTCATAAACAAAGACATTGGGAGCCTCCAGACACTGGACCCTATCCAATTCAACTTTGTTAAGGGCAGCTCTTGCCTCGTAAACCTAGTTGATTTCTTTGAAACAGTTACCAAAGCCATAGATGAGGGCAAGGTAGTCCACACAGCCTACCGGGACCTCGCAAAAGCCTTCGACACAATACCCCACTCGGGCATCATAAATAAGCTTACCAGCTTCAATATCAACCCCTATATCACAAGATGGGTTGCAAACTGGCTCAGAGATAGAACCCACATGGTCAGAATCGCAGTTGCCATGTCGGAATCCAAACCAGTTACAAGTGGCGTCCCACAGGGCTCAGTTCTGGGACCTCTCTTGTTCGGTATATACTTCTCTGAGGTTCAAGCTAACACACAGAGGCTTATGGCTGACAAAGTTCACAGATGACTGCAAACTGGGGGCCATAATCGAATCTCCAGCTGACACAAGCATCCTCCAAACGCGTCTCACAGAGACGGATGCTTGGTGCCAGAGCCACGGCCTCAAGCTAATTGCTAAAAAGCGCATAGTCATCCCCTTTGGGAAAAACAAGGTGCCCACAAATTACCACATAGGGGGTAATCCATTAAGTACAGAAGAAGTAATTAGAGATTTGGGGACCAACGTAGATAGTAATCTCTCCTTTGATAATCACGTTGCCAAAGTGGTTAGAAAGATCTTGTATATAGCCCACCTTATCACAAAAGGGTTCGCATCTAGATCGAGAGGTCATTGTGCCCCTCTACTCGTCACTCATCAGGCCCATAATTGAATACAATGCCCCTTTTGGGATGTACCTTACCCGACACCTGCAGCAACTGGAGAGACCCCAAAAGTACCTCACCAAGAGGATCATGGGCTACAAACAAATGTCCTATGCAGCTTGACTAAAGAAAGTCCAGCTCTACACAGTTGCTTACCGCCTACTCAGAGGCGAATTATGCCTGACGTACAAAGCCATGTCAAACCCAGAATTAATGGACATGCTCCACCTCAAAAAATCCAAGTCCCTTAGAGCTACACGCTCCAGGGACCTAAACCTCAGCACAAAAATAAATAGGACATGCTGGAGGGACAGATTCATTTCCCAGAGGCTCCCCTCACTCTGGAATAGAATCCCAATTCATGTTAGACATAGCCCCTCGCTGACCCTCTTCAAGCGAAATTTGGACGCGTGGATGGGAAATCGCAAATTCACCCCTGGGAACTCTCCTGTGTCCCTGCTAGACAAGAGGCACAGTAAACTAATCTTAAAAGGGTACCTTCTGTGACCTACTTTACAGAGGCACAGTAGGCTAATCTAATAGGGAGGCGGAAGCCAAATACACTCTGGCTAGGCTTATAAATGCCCCAGGGCAGATAGCCTAGTATCTACCTATGAACCTATACTTCTACCTTACCTGCAGTGCAAAGAATTTGTAGCACCCAAATTGGCATATGGACACCCAACTGCACGGTACCTAATTAAATAATAAAAAAAACAATTAATGTCCCTGTTTATTGGTCACATGAATTTGCAGGCTGGAAAAAAAACAGACTTGTATTGCTTGTTTTACAAACTTCATCAGTGTATATTTAAAGTATATCATGGCATCCTACTTAAGCAGTTGATTTAAAAATCTCATAGGTCATTTCCACCATTGCAGAAAACAAAGTCAGCAATTCAAAATGGGGGTGGGGGTGATAAATAAATAAGAAACAACCTTCAATACATAGTAAGCAAATTGTGAGTGTACCATTATTTGAACCGAAAGAGGACAGCTATTGGGTCAGAGGAAATATGGAACAAAGAAATCTAGGAGTAAAAAGGGGTGTTAACACATGTGGGTAGCTTGTACATTTTAAGCACTTTTTAACAGGGAATCATTTTTCTGCTTGCAGTATAAGCATCCTTTTGAAATTATGCATATTTCTTGCACAATACAAAAAGTGATGTTTTATTTTTGCACTTGGGTTGCATTATGTGTTGGACAGATGCTGAGAATGTTTAATAAGAGCTCAAGTGAGTGATGTAAGAAGCAAAAAAGTAACATTTTTAAACATAGATTTAAAGCATCCACAGGTACAGTTTCTATCTGTGGGCATTAAGGTTGTCATTACAGAGAGAGACTTTGAAATGAATCAAACTTGATGAGAAGAAAAGGTGTATTATAATAACAGGTGCATTGCTTATCTAAGCTTGAATGAGTACTGTTTACCAGTGGTTTTATACATGATTTGTAGTTTACATTTTATTCTTTTTTTTTTTAATTTCTTATTCATTTTATGTTTTGAAATATGACATTAAGAAGAAGGTTTATTTTTGTAATTGGGATACTTCTCTTTAAATCCATTTAGTTTTCATATGACAAGAATTTATGTTACTTTAGAGTATTACTCATTTGTTGATTTTGTACTGAGGAAGTAAAAGTGGAATCTGATCTACACATTTGTGTTGCCACCAGTGTAAAATAAAGGTCAACATTTTTCTGGACACAGGTGCTGTTTTTTTTGGTTCTGCGTGTAGTCTGTTGACATTCTCCTTTGGATTGCTCAAAGCATATTTTGTGTGTGTGTGTTCATTTCGTTGTTGGCTTGTTTTTTTTCAGTACATGAATAGCACAGTATGTTGTCGAACTAGCTCCAATAGTATATTTATTTACTTATGGTTTCCAGGGTCTTATCTTTGCCATGCCATTGCTGGTTTTTCCATTTTCCATTTCAGGAGATGTGATTCTATGCTGTATCACTGTAAGTACTTAAAATATTGATTGACAGACTACAATATTGCTATATTTTCTGAATAATCAGTTCTGTGGTGAAATGAAAGAGAACTCTGTTTGAATTGTTGAGTCTCCACCAAAAAATAAGTACAGTAAACTGTCAGTTAACCAGAACTCAAGCAACCAGAAAAAAAAAATCAAAAAAAATACAGTACAGTATGAACAATTCAGGTTTTCATGTGTTGCACTTTATTTTCCTCCCACATAAACATACCTTACATTTTTAGAGTTTTAAAAAGGAAGATGCACATAAATTCCCTCTCTCCCCCAGTCAGAGAACAAGTCAAAACAAACAAGTCAAATCACTAAAATGTCAACACTCGCTCCATGCTCACTCAGTCGGTTTGCATCAGGTTGCACATTTTCTCTCCGATCTCGCACGCGCGCGCACACACACACACACACACACACCGTCTTCAACTTTCATACATTCATTCACTCACTCTTTCTCTCTCCAATCTCTCACACGTATTCTTCAGTTTTCATACATCTGTCTGATCTCTCACACATAGTCGCTTCTGCTTTCATGCATGCATTCACTCTCTCTCTCTTCAGTTCATTCAATTCCAATCCACTCAGCATGCCACTGAAAGCCGTTCTGTGTGCCACGTTTTCTAGTGAAAGTATAACTTTAAAATATTATTATTCCAGCCAGGCTTTTAATTACTGTATTTCAGTATTAAAATCAAATCAATACAGTGTTTATGTTGTAGTATAGGGTACAGTATTTGTCAGGTCTGTTTGTAATAGTAGCTCTCAAGCAACCAGAAACTACACTTATCTGGCATCTACCAATATCCATGGGTGTCGGTTAACTGAGAGTTTACTGTATATAATTGCATACCTAATCCACATAGGCTGCATAGACAACACTTTACAGAATATTTTTGTCCTATAGTAAGAAATTCATAAGACTTCGTTATATTTTGTATACAGTGCAGATTCGTTGTTGTAATTTCCTCATGTATTTTTTTTACAGCTGCAAGATGTTTTCTCCATCTTTGACAATGCCAAATGTCCAAACTTGCAGAACAAACCTAAAATGTTCTTCATTCAGGCATGTAGAGGAGGTGAGATCTCTCTCTCTGTCTCTCTCTCTTTTTAGAATAAATGTGCTTGTTGAGGGTTCATAATTATTTTATTTTAGATTACCACCTTCACAAAGATGTGAATTCTTTGGTGGTATAATACTGTAGAGTATATACTATTGAGACTGTACACGGGTATATTCAGTGCATATGCTAGCCTAGTGCACCTTAGTGCTGTAGATGCCTCATAGATAAACAGAGAATTCCTCTAATTGTAACTTTCTGCAGAATTTCAGGACATAAGAATATGCCATGTGGTAAGTAGTTCCCAATATATGTAGCTAAGTGGTCTTTTTATTTTCCCTGACACTTTTTGGTGGAACAGCTAAAGCGATTACAAGGTCATAAATTGGAACTAGTGTAGGAGATTCGATTTCCACCATTCACACTTCTGATTTTTTTTTTTTTTAGTAAATTGATTTTTGTGTACGCATGGTGTTGAGACACACTGAGATTTTAAGTTTATGTGAGTGCATCTAACCATTGCAGCTGTCAGTATTTTTCATCTGTTCCAACAGTTCAGATCTTGGTGAAGAGGTTTTATGTATTCATTTTGTCCCCTTAACCTGTTGTAAAGCAAGCTTCCCTAGTTGAACTTGAGACAATTTTTTCCCTCTGTAGTGGAGAGTTTCTGAACTGCAGAACCAAGAGCCATCCTGAGGGCATCAAGGTTGCATTTGATTGGCTAGTAACTTGTTTGGGATGGCATTTAAAAATAGACAAACTCCTCACCTTCACATCACCTCAAGGGCCAACAACACCATGTTCTCTTGATAAAGTGCTCCTATACACTCATTACTGATGGTTACCACCAGGTAGCTATTTTTTGAGATAAAACTCCTCCTTCCCATGACAGCCATGCATCTCTGCTCCTCATTTGAGGATTGGTAGTATGTGACCTGCTGTGTCCCACCTTTTTTTTTTCTTGATGAACATGCCCATTCTCCTTTTGATCCTTCAAATGCTCAAACCCTGTGTTAATCAAACCCACGTTGCTTGGAACATAGTAAGGGGCTATATCTTCTGTGCTGTAAGAGTTGGCTGCATGCAGGTGAAAAGTTGGGGTGACAGTTTAAAAGGTCAGGACCTGCATTGACATGTCCTGTAATGTGGAGACTGAATTGCTTAAAATCTGAAATTACATGTAGTAAGACTGAGTTTGCTATTTCTCTGAATATTTCTTTTTCTCCAAGGTATGGGCCTGGAGGGTGCAGGGGTGCTTACCTCCTGCAAAAAAAAAAAAATGTTTAAATGGGAAGAACAGTGTGTGATATTTGCTCTTCTCCTGCATTTTAAGTCCCTCTTTTGGATATGTTGTGTCTTGGCATTTCAAGTCCCAACATTTTAATATGGAGTCAAAAAGTTCCATGTTAATTGCATAGAAGCAGACTGTCCAAGTGTCTGTACACTCACCATCTAAACAGCCAATACTCACATGGGCAGTGCATGTATTACCTCAAGGAGGAACACTAATTAAAACACTGATGCTGCTACCAGTTTTTCAACCTTGCCTCCAACAGATGAGAGAAAATCGTGGCCTACCTTACTGTCAGAAAGATGGCAGCAGTTGAATGTTACTCATATGGTACCACTAAAAGAGAGTCCCACATGCAGCTTCATTGCAACTGAAGCACTATCCGAAAGACTACAAGGATATAGAAATGAAAGGCAAGTCCATTTTTAAATACGTCCACTGGTACCTGCAGGTGACTAGCACAGGTTAAAGCTTATGCATTTCCTCTGCTTTGAAGGTTGACAGGATGCTTGCATGAAACACATCACAGCTTGTACCCTGGGTGCTGTGTTCCATGTTATAGGCAGTGCCCAAACCCTAGTTCATTGGCCTGGTTTTATCCTGGGGAGCAGTCTGTGAAGTCACCTGCCGCTACGTTGAGGCATTTAAAACTGTAGGTTCCTCTCCTTGGTTTTTCCCTTGGATCCGGAAGCGTCTATTTTTTCCAGATCAAGGGAGGGTCTACTTATTCTTTTCATGCCAGGACACTTGGTTTAAAGCTTGGGTGCAAAGGAAATGCTTGCAAGCTGGCAGAGCACGAGCAATGGTTGCAGTAACACACTCAGTCAGCAAAGCTTGATGCCAGATGCGAGTCTCTTGAGCCTTAGTGCTGTGCTTTGTCAGGCATGCTAGTGAACTGCATATTCCTGTCACAGTGTCTCCAACATGTACCCATCCTATGCTGTTTCCTGTGCAGGACTCTGAACAAGCTTGCGCCTGAAGTAGTTGGGGACTTGGCTCAAGCTGTTGTGAAGATTCCAGGGACTTGGATGTCAGTCTGATAGAAGGATAAGGAAAGTGAGTACTCCCCACTCCACTGCACACCCCTGGCTGACACTTTAGTCTTAGAGCTGCTGAGCCACCCCCCCCCTTCATTCCCATGCAGAACCAGCCCCTCCCCTCCCCTCCCCTCCCCAAGCCAGTAATAAAGGACACCGTTTATGCAGTCTGGAAGTACCTCGTAATGTGCTGCAACAACCTAAACAAATAAAGATGCCATTTAAAAGGCCCCCAGATGAATAGAGAGGAATCTCTTCTTGGGCTTTTTGAGGGCTATATCTGTGTGATTGTTTTATTCCAACACAGGGCCTAAAGATCACAGCATTTTGCACCATGTCTACAGACCAGGGAGGGGGGGTCTCAGCTGTGAGCAGGTAAACCCAGGAGAGTATGGATCTCTGTAGTATGGGGGGGGGGGGGTTCAGATCTGTCATCAGCTTACCTTTCCAAATTCCAGAATCAGGCACTTGAGAAAGTTTGTTTCCTCTCTCCTTCATTCTGGGTTAAGATTATGTCTGTGGCTTGAAAGTAAACTTCAATGTAGCCTATTTCAATTTTGACTGTACTGATGCTATGGCAAGGTCCATAGGCATTTTCTTGTGCGTGACAGACTGGATGAAACTTTCCTTCTTGAAGGAGGAGCTTAGAAACTCCATGCAGGATGCTCTGTTCAAGATGGAAGTTCTCTTGGGCACCCCCTCAGGACTTGGTTGATGACCACTTGAAGACAAAACATGCCTTCACTACCTTTTTGCTCCCTCTACCTTTTCCTCTTTTACGTCTTGTTAGTCCCAAACGATAAATGTTCATCCTCAGAAAGGAATTCTCTCAGGTGTCAGTCTGCCTTGTTTCCTTCTTAGCCAGATGTTCTTCGTGTTTCACTGTTGCAGTCATTACATTTGGGTAATCTGCTGGCAGGTTGCCCTCAGTCGTCCTGAATAACAAAGTCTTGGGTCCTGCGTCAGTTGCTGTCTCCTCTTCCATGACGTCAGGTCGTCAGGGGTATAAAATATGCAGCCGACACCATTTTAATCAGTCTTTATTGGCGCGCGGTGCCTGAAACAGAAGCAGTTCGCAAGTGCCGGTCAACCAACTCCTGAAATTTTCGTTTGAGTTTCAGAACTGAAGTCTTCAAACTAAAGCTAAGTACCCCATTTGGGGAAACTTTTTCTTGCTCCTTACCAATGTCAGTAAAAGCTAATAATTGTATTACTTGTGGGAAGCAAATACCTCATAAGGATTTTCATTTGTACTGTATTCCTAGCCTAGGCCCTGACCACAACGTGCCTTGCTGTCGGTTTTGTGCTAAATTTAACCAATGCACTATTAAGCGTCAGTATATTTTTGCTTCTAAATACTTTGGCTCAAGATTTAACTATCCTGAAATGTCATCGGTTAGCAATCCGACTACCGAAAAAACGCAAAGCAAAAGACAGACCGTCGAGGTCCAAAACCGACCACAAAGCTTCTCCTAAGCCAGTCGCCGGTTCGCCAGTACTCAGTGAGGCACTTTCGCAGCCCCTGATGCCTGCTACATTTGATTCGCAGGCCTCTACCGAGACCCATTCGGAGTCCGGTATGCTGTGAGATTCTTCAAGTATTGAACCAGCGGATGTCTCTCCCTTGGATGGGTCCAGAGCCGCTGAGCAGGCACCGACTTCTGAGGGTGTTTTCAGGCCTAAAGATTTGTATATTAAACCAACACCATCATCAAAAACAAGGCCAAAACCAACTTCTGTCTAAAAAAAAGCGACGTATGAACCACGTGTTCAGGCCCCTATGCCTAAAAAACAAATTATCAAAATGGTTGAGGATTTAGGGTTCCCAACCCCCTCCTGCTAAGAGGCCTAGGCAAGGTACTGATTATGAATCTTCAGATCAGGTTTCCATTTCTTCTGATTCCTCTTCTGATCAGGAATTTTCTGTTCCCCCTTATGATGACTCTGATGCAGAAGAATCTATCCCTTCTGCTTCTCCTCCTGAGGATTTTTCTTTTGGAGAAACTTTGCATACCTTAAGGGAACATTTTCATTGCGAAAGTCAGGATTTTTCAGAATCCAAAAAGAGGCTTAGGGATTTTCTTCTTCCTCAGCATAGGCCTTTGGCTATACCTCCTGTTTTAGACATTGTTGATGATGTTTTCTCAGAATCCAGTATGGCTCCTGATTCCCTGCCTCCGGCTACTAGTAAGCCAGACAGATATTGCAGGGTTCCTGACTTCCACAAGTTTCTTTTCAAAAATCCTACTGCTGACCCTGAAACTATTTCTCAGGGTCCCAAGGGTGTTAAGGCTTCTACTGCTAAAAATCCTACCCCTTCTGATAGAGACTCCAGTGGCGCTGGATAGATGGGGTAAGAAGGTTTATACGTCTGCAACCCTGGCAATCAGGGCTTTAAACTGTCAATTGCATATGCTTAAATATCAACAGTATGTCATGAGCTTACTTAAACAGAAAATGATGTTGATTTCTGATTGTGTGGAAAATAGAATTTACAGGATTTATTGCATTCAGCTGAACAAGTTGGAAAGCATACTTTGCAATGTGGTTTTGACTCCTTGGAGGCCTCTTGCAGGGCCGCCGTAACTGGATCTGTGATAAGAAGGCATGCTTGGCTCAAGGAGCAAAATCTGCCTGATCATGTTAAAGCTAAATTGTTGGATGCTCCTTTACAACAGGACAGTCTGGTAATACGGCACAAGTTGTTTTGAAAAAGATGGAAGACAAAGCTAAATCTATGCAAACTGTAAAAGATTTCTTGCAAGTGCAGCCACCCAGGTTTAGTAGGCACTGGCCTATTAAGAATTGGTCCTTTCCAGTCCCCAACAGAGCTGCTCAGGTCAAACCCAAACAGTCTAAAGGCTCCAGATTTCAGTCACAAAGAACTTACAGAACAAAACAATGGGGTGTCTCCACCTCCAAATCTGGAAGTAACAAAGCACCCCCCTACGGTAAACAGTCTCAATGACTTTCCTCTGCCATTTCCAAGCACTTCTCTTTTGGCAGCCTCTTTGGGGGGTACAACTGGCACTTCATGCACAAAATTGGCATCTAATTACCCAGGATAAGTGGATCTTAAATGTAGTATCCCAGGGATACAGATTTCATTTCCACATGTTGCCAATTCCAAACGGATGGCCACATCTGCCTCTAAATCAGTGGGCAGAGGCCCAGAAACAAGTCATGACCCTCATGGATAATGGGGCTATTCAACCAGTACCAGAAAAGGAAAAAAGTACAAGGTTTTTATTCAAGACTTTTCCTGGTACCCAGAAAAGACAAATCATGGCATCCAATTCTGGACTTATCCATTCTAAATACCTTCCTGGACATTCCAAAATTCAAGATGCTGACTCTTCAACAGTTACTGCCTATGCTAGGCAAGGATACCTGGTTGGTAACTCTAGACTTAAGAGGCTTACCTGCATATCCCAATCAGGGAATCTTGCAGAAGATACCTCCGCTTCAAGGCAGGCTATTTGCATTACCAGTTCTCTGCACTGCCCTTTAGCTTATCTACTGCGCCCAGGGTCGTCACAAAGTGCCTGGCACCAGTGATTGCATTTTGCAGACAGAGAAACATTCAAATTTATCCTTATCTGGACGATTGTCTAATTCAGGCAGAAAACAAGGACACTCTTCTACAACATCTGGCGTTTGTAAAAAGGCTTCTAACATGCCTAGGGTACACCATAAACGAAAAGAAATTGCAACTGGTACCCTCTCAAATAATTACGTTCCTGGGTGCGAGCTTGAATACAACTGTCCAGGTGGCTTATCTCACGCCAGACAAACAAATTCAATTGATAACATACTTCCAACAAGTGGCCACAAAAACCCAGCTATCTGCAAGACAAATTCTGCAGGCTTTGGGGGTCATGGCTTCCTGCATTTTACTAATTCCATATGCAAGACTGCATATGAGGAAGCTTCAATGGTACCTAAAAAGCTTATGGAGTCAACATTGTCACAGCCTGGAAACAGTGATTCCTCTCATTCCTTGCCTACAACAGGAGTTCCTATGGTGGGCAGAGGCCTGTCACCAAAACAAGGGACCGTCATTCATTCTACCCCCTGCCACCCAAACTCTGACTACAGACTCATCAGACTATGCTTGGGGGGCCCATCTGGCAGGGAGATGCGTTCAAGGCGAATGGAGCCCAAATCAAATGCAGCTGCATGTCAACCGGAAAGAAATGCTAGCTGTACAGAATGCTCTGACAGCCATCAAGGACTTCCTTCATCCAGGGCAACCACTAATAAAGACAGACAATAACACAGTTATGAGGTACATAAATAAGCAGGGGGGTACCCACTCCTACCCCCATTGCAGACTATCCATGGCCTTGTGGAACACAGCCTTGACTTATCAAATACATCTACAAGCTCAATTCCTGCCAGGAAAGCAAAATACTCTGGCAGACGAGCGAAGCAGAAATCTTATGGACCCACACAAATGGAAACTGGATCCACAAATCTTCAGCATGTTGACACGAAAATGGGGGAGCCCAGACATAGATCTTTTTGCCTCTCCCCAAAACTATCAGACAAATTCTGCACAAGAATTCATCACAAAAAAGCTTGGAAAGTGGATGCTCTATCCTTCAGCTGGAAAAACCTATCAGTCTATGCCTTTCCCCCTCTGCCTCTGCTCTCCAAGGTTTTACTAAAAGTCAGACAGGAAAAACAAAAGTTATTCTGATTGCTCCAGACTGGCCTTGCCAACATTGGTACCCGCTTCTGCTGAATGTCACATCTCCCTCCGTGGTACCTGCCTTAGACACCTCATCTATTGTCTCAGCAGAACTATCAAATTCTGCACACTCATCTCCAAACTCTGAATTTTGCAGCATGACTAATCAACTAATTTCACCAGTCACATCTCTCAGTAAACCTGTGATGGATTTTGGAGGCTAGAAGGCCTAGTACTAGAAAATCGTATGCAGATAAATGGAAAAGATTATGTGCCTGGAACCAAGCACAAGGAATAAACACAGCAATACCCAATATTCCTTATATTCTGCAATATTTAAATGAGATGCTTCATAAGGGCCTATCTTTTTCTTCTTTAAAATTCCATGCCTCTGCCGTCTTGGCTCATTACAACACATAGTCTTCTGTCTTTTCTCATCCCCTGCTAAAGGAGTACCTCAGAGGGGCCAAAAATTTGAGACCTCCCAGGAGAGCACCAACTCCTGCATGGGACCTTAATTTTGTGCTATAAAAACTTGCCCTACCTCCTTTTGAATCCGCTGTTACAGTCCCTTCAGCTAGAAGGATTTCAGAACTACAGGCTCTCATGGCAGTGGAGCCTTTCATTATCTTTTATGGCCCTCAGGACCAATCCATCCTTTATGTCTAAGGGTGGTATCCAGTGTGTCTCTTAATCAGACCATTCATCTGCCAACTTTTTTCCCAAATCCGCAGAACAAGGGGGAGCGGATTCTGCATTCATTGGATGTACACAGACAGCTAAGATTCTACTTAAACAGGACAAAATTTCTAAGAAAATCTTAGCAACTACTGGTGGCATTTGCTGCAGGGGGAGATGGAAAGGCTATTTCAAAGCAGACTATTTCAAAATGGATAATCCATTTTATTAGTTTCTGCTACATGCACCATGGTAAACCTGTCCCCAAGGGGGTCAGATCCCATTCCACCAGGGCTGCATCTACATCTGCAGCCTTTCTCAGAGGGGTTCCTACCAGAGACATTCTAGAAGCTGCTACTTGGAGCTCGGTTCATACGTTCATCAAACATTACTATTTACCTCTCTTTTCTTAATCCAGGGCAGGCTTTGCCATTGCTGCCCTGCAGGGCCTTATAGCTGCTCCTAATGCTTTATAATTCCATCCTCCCATCCATAGCTTTGGGATTCTACCCAAATGTAATGACTGCAACAGTGAAACACAAAGAACATAGTACAGTTGTGTACAATTACCATAAATGTAGATATTCGAGTGTATTCACTGTTGCAGTTCGGGTTACCCACCCGCCAGCCCCCTTTCCTTCTCTATTATTATACCTCTTCTTTCCTTCACTATGCTCAAAAGCCTTTTTGGTGTATTCGCTTTTAGTTGGAGGTGAATTTTTTGTATTCTAAACTACATGTATATATGTGTGTATATACACACACACACATATATATATCATTTTTTGCTCTCCATTTGGGGGGCATCTGACATCTGGGGCAAGAAAAACTCATTAAAATGGCGTCGGTTGCATGTTTTATACCCCTGACAACCTGACGTCATTGAAGAGGAGACAGCAACCGATGCAGGACCCAAGACTTTGTTATTCAGACCGACTGAGGGCAACCTGCCAGCAGATTACCCAAATGTAATGACTGCAACAGTGAATACACTCGAACATCTACATTTATGGTAAGTGTACACAACTGTACTTTGTCACCTAAGAGGGTGACCCTAAAGGCCCAACATCAGCATTCCTAGCTGCTGCGTTTTTCTTTCTGCGTTTACCCCAGCTAGAGAAGCCATCCTTAAAGGTCAGTGGGTTATGAATGTATCTTAATCAGCCACAATTTTAACCTTGTAGGCTCTACCTAGAGAGTGCTCTTCTGTGGAACTGCACCATCTCTGTAGTGCTTTTGGAACAGGTCCAAACTATAGTGTGCAAGGGGGGGGGGCAAAGAAGCGGTCTCTCACTTGGCACAAGGATGACATTCTGCTTCTGTCCCATTCTGAAAGTTATAGATTTCCATCCCATTCTGACCTCAACATTGGTAAGCAGGTATATTACATTTGGTTCAAGATGGTTATCCAGAAGGTTGCTCTCTGTCCCTGTAGGGTGTCTAGTTGAGATCACTAGACGGCATGAATACCTGTATCCAGATCGCTGTTTCAAGTGCAGTGCATGGAGGAAGGTAATTAGATATGCTATAGTGGGTGTCACTGTCAGTGCAACTGCTACTGGTTTGACTGTCCTTGGCAACCAGGTTTTAGGCTCTGGTGGTACTTACGAGTGTTGTCATTCATGTTTTCAGAGAGGAGAGCGCCCATTAAGTCATGAATGTGTCAAGTTGGATGTACTTGCATTGTATGGTCTAGGATTAGACCCCACTGAACCTTCTTGGACGGATGGCTGCTATACTCTTCACTGTGCATTTTCAGGACTCATTATATAGGTTTTGCACTGAACTGTGAAGTATCAGTTGCTTCAGAGCTACAACAGATGAGGGATCTGCCAACAGTGTCAGAGTTTTGTTGCCTTTCTGGAATGGCAGAGAGTTTCTACCATTTTTGCAGCTACAACTACCACGAATCCTAACAGTGGATGCATAGCTGGTGGTCTGCAAAGCACTCCTCAGTTCCAGGTACTCGCTGAGGGAAGGGGCTGTACAGCAGCCAAATCAAGCTATGAGCAGTCTTTGCCTTCAAGGCCTGGAGAGCAAGCTATGAACAGGGTCTATCCAGTATATCTACTGAGTTGTCTAAACAAGTGTGGGGGGCTCAGTCATATCTCCCTGTGCAGTGAAGCAGTACACATGTATCAATGAGCCATAGACATGGGCATTAACACCTCAGCAGTTCATTTCCTCAGGGGATGTTAATGTATTAGTGGATTTTGTGACACTTGGAGCTGTAGATTCAAAAATCATGTCTGGTTTGATCTTCCAGAAATGTTTTATTTATGAAATTTACTTTTGCCCTTTGGAAGAATGTGGCTGTCTCCTTCCTTTCTTCATGTAAGTGAAGAGTTCAGGGTAGAAGAATTCTCTGTCCTATGGAAAGGTGTGCGTCACGTCTTTGTCACTGCTTTCCCACCAAATTGCAAAGTTTAAAGAAGAAAGGTAATCTGATTCTCATTGCCTTTAAGAGACAGAAATACTGTAGTAACAGTCTTTTGATTTCTTTTTGACGCAGGAGACTCTTCTGATGGTAGCCCAAGGGTTCCCCGACAGCTAGCATGACATCTGGCTGTACCTCACAGCCTTGTACATGACGTAGATCCTCTGATTTCACCAGACTTTCTTGTAGGAGTATTAGTAGTGATTGAAGCTACTAGCAAGTTTTCTGTCAGGTGTGCTTATGTTAGGCATCTCTGCGATTTGGGCCTCTTGTTATTTCATGGGCAGGATGAGTGTGTTTGGTGATGTTCTTCGTGTTTCACTGTTGCAGTCATCACATTTGGGTTATCCCTGCCAGGGTAGCCCTCAGCAGGCCTGAATACCAGAGACTTTGTATTTCTGTGTCAGTTGCCGTCACTTGAGGACTGACGTCAGGTCGTCAGTGGTATAAAGGAAGGCAGCTGGCGCCATCACATCAGTCTTTCTTGCTGTGGAGCCCGAAGCTGAAGCAGTTCGCACAAGTGCCGGTCGGCCGCTACCTGAGTTTTGTTTCCAAATTGAAGTTGAAGTCTTCGAAAGCTAAGTACCCCTTTGGGGATCCTATTTTCTTGCAGTAACCGATGTCAGAAAAAGTTAGTAATTGTTTGGCCTGTGGAAAGCAAATACCACACTGGGACTTCCACTCTTACTGCGTCACTTGTCTAGGCCCAGACCACAACATCTGTCGTTGTTGGTTCTGTGCTTTGTTTAACACCAGAGCTATTCCTCGTCAGGCCCTATCCAGATATTTCCGTTTGCAGTCCTCGAATTCTGATATGGCTTCGGTAAGCCATCCGACAGCAGATCTTTGAAAAAGCATAAAGATAAAGACAGAGACAGACCGCACAGGACCAAAACTTCAGATGACGCTACCGCTAAGCTGGTCGTCAGTCCTGCGGAACTCAGTGAGGTGCTTTCGCAGCCCCTGATGCCCGTTTCAGTTAATTCGCAAGCAGCTACCTAGACCCTTTCTGAGTCCGGAATGCCGCAAAACTTTTGTCTAAGGATCCTGCGGTTGTCTCTACCTTGGATGGGTTTGGAGCCACTGTGCAGGCACGGGCTTCCAAGAATGCCCTTCGCAACCCCGAATCCAGGCATAAACCGCCGCTTTCTTTCATGGCTACCATTCTTTCGAAAACAGCCGAGTTCCTTAGGCCCAGGGGTCAAACCACCCCCAAGAAACTAACTACCCATTCTGTGGCGCCTCTTCCTTGCCTCAGTCTCAAATGCTTAAACTGGCAGAGGACCTCATCATGCTGATTAGGGGAAGCCAAGCCACTCCCTCAGAAAGAAAAAGAGATCTGTCTCCAGTAGTTTTGTCTGAACAAGAGTCAGATGAATCCAATGCATCTGACTATGAAGACATGCAGCTCCTCTCCACATATGAGGATTCTGATGCAGAGGAATCTACTCTTTAGCCTTTCCCCCAGAGGATTTTTCCTTTGGGGAAACCCTGCATACTTTAAGGGAGAATTTCAAATGGGAGAGTCAAGACTACCCACAATCTAAACAGACACTCGTAGAGTTCCTGGACCTTCCACAGCACAGGCCCTTAGCCACAACCCCCCTGTCCTAGATGTGGTGGAGGATGTCTTCCTTGAATTCAGCTTGACTCCAGTCGCCGTCCATCTTGCTCCCAGAAAACCAGATGGGTACTACAGAGTCCCTGACTCTCACAAATATCTTTTTAAAAATCCAACAAATGCCCAAAAGGGATTAAAGCAACCTCTGCTAAGAATCCCACCCCCTCAAACAGGGATTCCAGAGCAGTGGACAGATGGGGTAAAAAAGTATACACGTCAGCTACTCTTGCTATCAGGGCACTAAATTGTCAGGTCCATATGCTTAAATATTACCAACATACCTTGGAACTCCTTAAACAAAAAGTTTCCTCCTTTCCTGCATGGGCAGAATCTAAAGATTTACAGGAGTTAATGCACTCTGCTGGTCAAGTAACTAAACACAATTTGCACTGCGGTTTTGATACCTTTGCAGGACAGCAGTCACTGGATCTGTCATTAGAAGACATGCATGGTTTAAGGAACAACCCTTGCCAGACCATGTCAAATCAAAATTGTTGGATGCACCCTTGCACAAAGATAACTTATTTGGTACTAAAGCAGAAGAGGTGTAAAAAAATATGGAAGAAAAGGCAAAATCTATGCAGACTGTTAGATTCCTTACAAGTACAGCTCCCTAGGTTCAGCAGGCATTTTCCCTCCAAGCATTGGTCTTTTCCTGCTCCTAGTAAACAGGGCCAGCATAGGCCCCGTGGAAACTCCTAGACAGCCCTCCCAGGGGTTGCAGAGATCTAAGCAGTGGACTGTCTCCACTTCAAAACCATGAAGTTTTAAACCACCCCCCTTATGATAAGAACTCACAATGACTCTTCCCCCTCCTGGCCTCCCCTTTGCCCACCATCACATACCCATTGTGTCTCAGGGGTGCGAATTCTCCTTCCACACCCTTCCAACCCCAAAGGGTTCCCATATCTACCACCAAATGAGTGGGCAAAGGCTCAGAAACAAATCCATTCCCTGCTCTCTTGGGGGGCTGTAGAGCATGTTTCTGCAGAGCAGATAGGTCAAGGCTTCTACTCCAGACTTTTTCTGGTGCCCAGAAAAGAGGGCACCTGGTGCCCCATCCTCGATCTATCCATTCTAAACACCTTCCTGGTGATCCAAAAATTCAAAATGCTCACCCTCCAGCAGCTGCTGCCCATGCTCTCCAAGGACGCTGGACCTAAAAGATGCCTACCTCCCCATTCACATCAGGGAGTCCTGCAGAAATTATCTCCGCTTCAGGGCAGGATCTCAACACTTTCAGTTCTCTGTGCTTCCCTTTGGCTTATCTACTGCTCACAAATGCCTGGCTCCAGCCATTGCTTTTTGCAGACAAAGAAATATTCAAATGTACCTCTACTTAGACAACTGCCTTATTTAGGAAGACAGCCAGGAAAATCTTCTCAAAGACCTGGCCTTTGTAAAGGACCTACTAACCTCCCTAGGGTACACAATCAATGAAACGAAATCCAAATAAGTATCCACCAAAAGGATAATCTTCCTGGGAGCAAGTCTGGACACAGCATCCCAGATGGCATACCTAACACCAGAGAAACAGTTTCCTATCAGCTTACTTCTCCCAACTGGCCACCAGGTCCCAACTTTTTGCAAGGGAAATTCTGCAAGTTCTGGGGTTCATGGCATCTTGCATGCTCCTCATTCCATATGCCAGACTGCATAAGAGTAAACTTCAGTGGTACTTAAAGAGCTTTTGGTGTCGACACTCTCAAGATGTGGAAACTCTTGTGCCTATTATTCCTTGCCTGAGGAAGGAATTTCTTTGCTGGGCAACAGCCTGCTCCCACAACAAGGGACTGCCCTTCTCCCCACACCCCACTGCCCAGACCCTCATCTCAGACACATCAGAGTATGCTTGGGTTGCACAACTGGACAGCAGGTGCATACAGGGTCAATGGAACCCCCAGCAACTCCCCCTGCACATCAGTGTAAAAGAGATGATGGCTGTGCAGCAGGCCTTGATAGCTTTCAAACCCCTTCTCTCTCCAGGGGTTCTCCTGATCAAAACAGACAACACCACTGTGATGTGTTACATCAACAAGGAGGGACTCACTCCTACCCACTGTGCAGGCTGGCCATGACCCTTTGGTTTATAGCCTCTTCCATTACAACTTCTTCCATGCAACTACACCTGTTAGCACAATACCTGCCAGGCTCTCTCAACTCCCTGGCAGACTAATTAAGCAGAAAACTTTTGGACCCCCACGAATGGCAGCTCAACAGAAACACATTCCTCCTAATAACTCAGAAGCGGAGAACCCCGGAGGTTGACCTCTTTGCCTCCCACACCCAACCACCAGCTCAGCAAATTCTGAACCAGGGAACATCACTGCATGGCATGGAAAGTGGATACCCTGTCCTTCCTCTGGGTAATCGGTCTATGCCTTTCCTCCCCTACCTCTCATTCCCAAAGTACTGCTCAAAATAAGGGAGGAAAAACCAAGGACCATTCTCATAGCTCCAGACTGTCCCAGGCAGCACTGGTACCCCTTGCTGTGCAGCCTGTTTGCCCCCATGGAATCTTCCTCAGATTCCAAACCTCCTAACCTAGAGGGAAGGGGAATTCATGCCCCCCCCCAATTGCAGACACTCAGTTTGGCAGCTTGGCTTATACCCTGACCCCTGACCAATCTGCCATCCTCAGTAAACAGGTTCTGGATGTTTTCCGAGAGGCCAGACACCCTAGCACCAGAAAGTCTTATGCAGATAAATAGAAAAGGTTCTGCAACTGGATCCAGGCTAAGGGGGCCAATATGGCACAACCCTCAGTCCCTCTCATCCTGGATTACTTAGCTGACCTACTACACAGTGGACTCTTTCTCCTGTATAAAAATTCATGCCTCTGCTACTTCAGCTCATTTTCCCACTGAGCGGCCTCTCTGATAAAACAGTTCCTCAGAGGGGCTAGGAACTGAAGGCCCCCCCAGAAGGGCACCAACACCAGCTTGGGACCTTAACTTTGTCTTGGAAAAGCTCACCCTGCCTCCTTTCGAGCCAGCTTCTTCTGCAGAGCTAAAATTACTCTCCTGGAAGACAGCCTTCCTCCTGGCCATCACTTCAGCCAGAAGAGTCTCTGAGCTGCAAGTACTCATGGCTGTGGAACCCTTCATCATCTTCCATGCAGACAGGGTATCTGTCAGAAGTAACCCATCCTTCATGCCCAAGGTGGTGCCCAGTGTGGCTCTCAACCAATTCATCCATTTGCCCACCTTCTTTCCTAACCCTCAAAACAAGGGGGAAAGAATTCTGCACTCTCTAGATGTGCACAGACAGCTCAGATACTATCTACACAGGACTAAACCCTTCAGAAAATCTGATCAACTACTGGTTAGCTTTGCTTCAGGGGCAGAGGGCAAAGCCATCTCCAAGCAAACCATTTCCAAATGGATAGCACAATGCATCCATTTCTGCTACAAACAGCATGGCAAGCCTCCTCCCAAGGGGGTCAGGACACACTCCATCAGAGCAGCCTCCACCTCTGCAGCTTTCCTCAGAGGAATCCCCACCAGGGACATCCTGGAGGCTGCCACCTGGATATCTCTGCACATCTTTACCAAGCATTATCACCTGCCTCTCTTTTCCAAATCCAGGGCAGGTTTTGCCTTTGCAGTTTTGCAGGGCATGCTAGCCAGCTGCTAGCTTCCTTGACTGCCTCCGCCCATTTCCACGGCTTTTGGAATCTACCCAAATGTGATGACTGCAACAGTGAAACAAGAAGAACATAGTACAGTTGTGTACACTTACCATAAATGTAGGTGTTTGTGTCTTCACTGTTGCAGTCTTGGTTTCCCTCCATCCCCTTTTTCTTTTTGTTACCTTTCTTCCTTTCCTTACAAGGGACATATTGGTATTTATTTTCCACTGGTGGGGTTCTGCCACCTGAGCTTGACCTCCTACTTTGGGGGCTCCTGAATGGTTAGGACAAGAAAAACTGATGTAATGGCGTTGGCTCCCTTCCTTTATACCACTGACGACCTGATGTCAGTCCTCAAGTGACAGCAACCGATGCAGAAATACTAAGTCTGTGGTATTTAGGCCAGCCGAGGGCTACCCTGGCAGGGATAGCCCAAATGTGATGACTGCAACAGTGAAGACACTTGAACATCTACATTTATGGTAAGTGTGCACAACTGTACTGTCTTGCTTATGACCTAGTGGAGGATAGGATTATGACCTGCACCAGTTTGTCACACAGTTCTTTAAAACAATGACACATGTTTGCTTTCCTTGGGATTTTAAACCTCTTGATGGAGATGGCATATTTGTCCCAGTTTTGAACCTTCTGATTTGGCTGTGTTGAAGTTTTATCTTGGATGATATTTTTCCAGTGGCCACCTCCTTGGCTTGCATGATCTTTGAGCTTATAGCCAACATATTTCTACAAACTTAAAACCGTATCCCACCATCCATCCCTTACCAAATAAATTCCTAAAAAACTTGTTCATCTTCTCTCATACCTCTTCTTAGCAGGCGACATTCATCCCAACCCCGGACCAAACACTTCTCAAACTTATAACCATAGCTCCAACAACAAACCTATTCATAAAGACCTCAAATTCCTCACTATCAACGCCCAAATGTTTCATGCCTGGGTCAACCATAACTCACCTAACATAGTAGCCATCTCTGAAACCTGGCTAAAACCACACATAACTGACT
This sequence comes from Protopterus annectens, assembly GCF_019279795.1. Classification (NCBI taxonomy): domain Eukaryota; kingdom Metazoa; phylum Chordata; order Ceratodontiformes; family Protopteridae; genus Protopterus; species Protopterus annectens. The sequence continues at coordinate 349,052,228 of NC_056741.1, read as the reverse complement.
CAGAATTCCTTCCCCCCGGATTTCAATGCCTCCGATCTGACCGTCTAAATAAGAGGTGGTGGAGCAGCACTAATTTACTCTAATCATTTATCTATTACTCCTTTCCCGAATCCTGTTCCATCCTTTAATAATGCTGAACTAGTAATTGGCATGCTAAAATTAAATAACTGTAAAAGTATCTGCATCATCTCCCTTTACATTCCCCTTGGTAGTAACACCAATACCTTCGAAGACTTCCTCTCCTGGACCTGCACAAATATTAAACAAGAAACTTACATAATGGGAGACGTAAATATTGACTGGCAAAAAATCATAGACCCTAATCCCACCTTATCAATTAATCTGTTCAACTTTACTCAACTTATTCACACCATCACTAGGTCCAGCAAGACCAACCGCCCAGGCTCCATCCTAGACTGGATACTAGTGTCCGACCCAAGTAAAATCACTACATCTGGTGTCACTCCCGACCCATTAGGAGACCACCTCCCTGCTTTCACCCACAGAGCCACTTCCTCTTCCCCATACTCCCATCCCCTCCTACAAACCTATAACCTAACTAACTTTGACCCCTCTACCTTCTCTGACTCCCTTAAGCTCAGTAACTGGAACCCATTAAAAACCCTGCCTCTAGATGAAGCCATAGACTTCTTCAACTCTACATTCCTTTCTGTCCTAAACTCCCTAGCTCCAACACGAACCAAAAGAGTTAAAGCCAAAACAGCCCCTTGGCTTACAAAAGCCACCAAGAAAATTATGCAACAAAGAGACAAATCTTGGAAAAGCTATCTCCATCATAAACAGCCTGAACTGTTACTAAAATGCAAACAGCTGCGAAACTTAGCCAAAAAAGAAGTCATTAAAGACAAAAAATCCTACTACAACCACCGACAAATAAATCATACAAAGAACCCGAAACAATTCTGGAACTCTATAAACACGCTTCTCAAGCCTGGTACCACAAATAACCCTTGTCCTGACACTAGCAAATCTGACCAAGAAATTGCCAAACTATTTAATACATTATTCACCTCTTCCATTGCTGAGTTGACCAAAACCTTCCCCAATAACATCCCCCTACCCACCTCCTTTCAAGCTTCCACCCCATCTTTTGGTTCGCTCAGAATTAGTTCAAAATGATGTGAAGATTACTGAACCTACACACATTGCCAACATACTGGCTGACAGGTTCAGTGCAAACTCCCAAAAGGAGAGATATCTATACCAGAGGATTGTAGCCCCCCAAAAATCTCCAACGCCCAGGTGAGAACTGCTCTCTCCAAGGCAAAAAACACAGCATCCATGGGACCGGATGGTGTCCCCGGCTGTGTGCTCCACGAACTCAATGAGGAATTAACCCGCAGTTAGGACAGCTGTTTAATCTTAGCCTCACCTCAGGATACGTACCCAAGGAGTGGCGCATGGCGACTGTAGTCCCACTTCATAAGGGCGGTGCCTCCACTGACCCTGGTAATTACCGTCCCATTAGCTTGACAAGCCTTATCTGCAAAGCCATGGAGAGGATCATAATGGAACTCATAAATAAAGACACAGGGAACTTGCAGACTTTGGATCCATCCCAGTTTGGCTTTGTCAAAGGCAGATCATGCCTCTTAAACTTGGTTGACTTTTTCGAAACAGTCACCAAGGCCATTGATGAGGGCAAGGCAGTCCATACAGCCTACCTCGACCTGGCAAAGGCCTTCGACACAATACCCCACTCAGGTATCATCGAAAAACTCATCAGCTTAAATGTAAACCCATACATCACAAGATGGGTTGCAAACTGGCTAAGTGACAGAACCCACAGGGTCAGAGTTGCTGGCCATGTCAGACTCAAAGCCTGTCACAAGTGGTGTCCCACAGGGCTCAGTCCTGGGACCACTCTTGTTCGGCATCTACTTTTCTGAAGTACAAGCAAACACAGGAGGGTTATGGCTGACAAAGTTTGCAGATGACTGCAAACTGGGCCATAGTCGAAACACATCTGACACAGATATCCTTCAGAAGGGCCTCACAGAAACGGATAACTGGTGCCAGAGCCATGGCCTAAAGTTAAATGCCAAGAAATGCATAGTCATACCCTTCGGAAAAACAAGATTACCCTAGCTACCATATAGGTGGCAATCCACTGAGCACAGAAGAAGTCATCAGGGATCTGGGGACCCAGGTTGACAGTAACCTTTCGTTTGACACTCATGTTGCCAAAGTAGTTAGGAAAACCTTCTACATTGCCCACCTGATCATGAAGGATTCACATCTAGATCTAGGGAGGTCATCGTCCCCCTGTACTCATCACTCATTAGACCTATGATTGAGTACAATGCCCCATTCGGAATGTATCTGACCCGACACCTGCAGCAGCTGGAAAGGCCCCAAAAGTTCCTCACCAAAAGGATAAAGGGTCTCAAAAATATGTCTTATGCTGCCCGACTGAAAGAACTCCAGCTCTATTCAGTCGCATACCGCTTGTTCAGAGGTGACCTGTGCCTGACATATAAGGCCATGTCAAACCCAGATTTGATGAATATGCTTCACCTCAAAAAATCTAGATCCCTCAGAACCACAAGGGCGGGAGACTTAAACCTTGACACTGTTATTAATAGAACGTGCTGGAGGGACAGATTCATCACCCAGAGACTCCCTATGCTGTGGAACAAAATCCCAGTACATGTGAGGCAGAGCACCTCGCTGGCCTTGTTCAAGAGGAATCTTGACCATTGGATGGGAGATCGCAGATATACCCCAGGGATTACTTCAGTGTCACTGCTTGACAGAGGCACAGCAAAATAATAGGCATAGTTTTCTTCAAATTAAAGGGGTGGCGAAAGCCACATAACTATGGGCTAGGCTTATAAATGCCCTTGGGCAGATAGCCTAGTATGAACCTATGAACCTAATCTCCTCCCACTCCCCCTATTTTTGAACTTAAACCTGTATCCACAAACCTCTAAAGAAATTTCTCTATACACTTAAACCTTGCACCAATGCTCCTGACAACATTCCCTCCTCCTTCTTAAAAATTGCCTCTGACAATATTGCTCTCCCTATTAGCATCCTGATCAATAGATCACTACTCGAGTCATATGTACCAGAAGTATGGTGTTCTTTTATTCTTCACTCCAGAAGGGTGGCAAAAACTGTAACTTCTCCAACTTCCGCCCCATAGCCATCCTCTCTCCCATCTCTACTCAAAAAATGCATTCACATACAGCTCATGCCATTCCTAACCGAACATCAACTGCTGTCTGCTACCCAACACGGCTTCCACCCTGGACACAATACCAGCACAGCCCTTCTCTCCTTTTTACACTCTATCAATTCAGACCGAGATTCTGGTAACTTAGTTTCATCTGTTCTACTAGATTTTTCTAAAGCTTTCAATACCATCTCTCACACCCATCTACTAAACCATCTATCTTACCTTAACATCTCCCCAAAAACTCATTACTGGTTCTCCAGCTATCTTTCTGACAGGTCCCAAGTAGTGAAATGGGGCCAGTCCTCTTCCACCTTCCTTCCAACACCCACAGGAGTTCCCCAAGGTTCCATTCTTGGCCCACTGCTATTTAACATCTTCATTAATGATTTCCACAAAGCCATTCCAAACACCAAAATTGTCCAATATGCAGACGACTCTACTCTGATCTGCTATGCCTACAACCAAACTGAACTCAAGTCTCTAACTCAGTCTGACTTCTCAACCACTGACAAATGGATGCTCCAAAACCACCTCTCACTTAACGCTAACAAAACTAAAATCCTCCTATTCACTCCCTCCAAATCCACTCCCATTGGCAAAAACTCATTTCAAATTACCAGCCTCAACAACCCTATCATTGATATTGTTCCCTTCGCCAAACTCTTGGGGGTCACCATTGATGAACACCTAAAATTCAATACCCATATCCAACTTAACATCAAGAAAACCCACATAAAACTCGGCCTACTCTACAGGAATAATCACTTCCTCTTTCCCTCTACTAGACTGACCCTGGCCACTACATATCTTCTCCCATCTCTTCTATATGGCGCTCCTCTGCTTACTAATCTATCTTCCACCCTTACCTCCAAACTAGAAGTATGCTACAACAAAATCTCCAGGTTTGCCACAAAAGCAAAAGCCTCCTTTCACCACTGCTCCTCCCTACTAACTTTAAACTGGCTTGAACTCCCCAGTCAACTAGACTTCCTCCAAATTGTCTCAACCAACAAGTTACTATTTCAACCCACCAGCTGCCCTGCTTTATCTAATATCCTCCTACCTTATAGCCCCCCCCAAGACCCCTTAGATCCACTCAGCAAAACCTCATTACCATCCACAAACCTAAGCGCCCTGTTGGTCAACTTTTACTCTCCTTCACCCTAGCTAAAACATGGAATGCCCTGCCCTCCACTTTGAGGGCCTGTGACAACCTAAACACCTTCAAAAGACTACTTCACTCCTACCTGTTTCTTCAGAGAAAATGTAACTGCACTCTTCACCTCATACCTCCCAACCTCCCCTCTTCCTTCTCTCCTGGCTAACCTCATTCCCTTCAAACCTCTCACTTATACCCAGACTATAAATTATAACCAATCTCCACCCAGCCTCTTGCTCTATGCCTCCCATCCTTTCCTTCATAACTACTTTTTAACATCTTAGCTACTAAGTATTGGATGTTCATCGTGGTTTCACTGTTGCAGTCATTACAGTTGGGTTATCCTGCTGTCAGGCTATCTGCAGTCTGCCTGAATTCCAAAGTCCTGGTCCGGCATCGGTTGCTGTTGCCTCCTACCTGACGCCAGTGCACCAGGGGTATAAATGATGCAGCCAACGCCATTTTCTTCAGTCTTTCTTGCCGCGCGATGCCCGAAGCAAAAGCAGTTCGCAAGTGCCGGTCGGCCGTCTCCTGATATTTTCAAGTTTGAATTTCAGATCCGAAGTCTTCATTAAAGCTAAGTACCCCATTGGGGAAACTTTTTTTCTTGCTCCAGACTGATGTCAGAAAAAGTTAATAATTGTATTTCTTGTGGGAAGCAAATGCATCATAAGGATTTTCATTCTTACTGTATTCCTTGCCAAGGCCCTGACCACGACGTTGCTAGTTGTCGGTTTTGTGCTAGATTTAACCAACGCACTATTAAGCATCGGTACGATTTTGCATTTCATTATTTTAGCAGAAGATTTAATTATATAATGCCGTCGGAACAGCGGACTACTGGAATTTATAAAAAGCGCAAAGACAAAGAAAAGGACAGGCAACCGAGGTCCAAAACCGACGCCGAGGCTTCGGCTAGGCCAGTCGCCGGTTCTCAGTGAGGCGCTTTTGCAGCCCCTGACACTCACTACCTCAGAGCCACAGGCCGCTTCCGACTCCCACATGGAGCAGACTAGGCCGCTGGAAACTCAAGGTATTGGACCCTCTGAAACTATTCCCTCAGATGGGTCCGGAGCCGCTGAGCAGGCATCGACTTCTGAGGGTGTTTTCAGGCCTACACCGTTGTATGTAAAAACGACTTCTGCTTCAAAGGCAAAGACTAAAGCAGCTCTAAAGACAAAGAAACAAGTAAAACATTCTCCTGGACAGGCCTCTATGCCTAAAAAACAGATGCTTAAAATGACCGAAGACCTAATTACTTTGATCAGGGTTTCCCATCCCCCTCCTGATAAGAGACCTAGGCAAGAGACAGAATATGAATCTTCAGATCAGGTTTCCATTTCCTCTGATTCCTCTTCTGAACAGGGATACTCTCTTCCTCCTTCTGAGGATTCTGATGCTGAAGAATCTATCCCTTCAGCCTCTCCTCCTGAGGATTATTCTTTTGGGGAGACCCTGCATGCTATGAGGGAGCATTTTCATTGGGAGAGCCAAGATTACTCAAAATCTAAGAAAAGGCTCAGGGATTTTCTTTTACTACCTCAGCACAGGCCCCTTGCTATTCTTGCTGTTTTAGACATTGTAGATGATGTATTTATAGAGTCCAGTCTCACTCCTGACTCTTTACCAGCTCCTGTTAAGCCAGACAGATACTACAGGGTTCCTGATTCACATAAATTCCTTTATAAAAACCCTGCTGCTGACCCAGAAACTATATCTCAGGGTCCCAAAGGGGTCAAGGCTTCCACTGCAAAAAACCCTATCCCCTCTGATAGGGATTCAGGGGCCCTTGGACAGATCGGGGGAAAAAGATTTACACTTCTGCTACCTTGGCTGTAAGGGCCTTGAATTGTCAGTTTCATATGCTTAAATATCAACAGTATCTTATGTCACTACTAAAGCAGAAAATGTTGACAAATTCTGAATGTGCAGAAAACAAAGAAATGCAGGATTTATTGCATGCAGCTGAACAAGTGGGAAAGCATACTTTGCAATGTGGTTTTGATTCTCTGGAGGCCTCCTGCAGGGCCGCTGTTACGGGTTCTGTCATTAGGAGGCATGCTTGGTTAAAGGAAGAGAATCTGCCTGATCATGTTAAAGCAAAATTATTAGATTCTCCATTACAGCATAATACCTTGTTTGGTGTTGAAGCGGAAGAGCTGTTGAAGAAAATGGAGGACAAAGCTAAATCTATGCAAACAGTCAAGGATTTCTTACAGGTACAACCTCCCAGATTTAGCAGGAACTGGCCTGCAAAGAATTGGTCCTTTCCAGTGTCAGACAGGCCACAAAGAGGCAGATACAGACGCCCCAGAGGCAGATCCCAGCCCCTGGGCTCATACAGGTCTAAACAATGGGGTGCTTCTACCTCCAAAAGCAGAGAAGATAAATCACAGCCATACAGGAAAGAGTCTCAATGACTTTCCCCTGCCAGCACCAAGCACTTATCTTCTGGCAGCCCCTTTAGGGGGAAAACTAGCACTTTTTTCTCAAAATTGGCACATGATCACTCAGGACAAATGGGTCCTGAATGTAGTTTCTCAAGGCTACAGGTTCCATTTTCACACCCTGCCAAGGGCAAACGGAATGCCAGACCTGCCACACAGTCAATGGGCAGAGGCTCAAAAACAAGTTTCAGCCCTCATGGACATGGCCATTCAGCGAGTGCCACGGCAAGAGCAGGGACTAGCATTTTACTCAAAAGACTCTTCTTGGTGCCCAGAAAGGACAATGCATGGAGACCAATACTAGACCTGTCTATTCTAAGCACATTTCTGGATATTACGAAATTCAAAATGTTGACCCTGCAGCAGCTTCTGCCCATGCTGTGCAAGAAGGCATGGCTTGTGACTTTAGACCTAAAAGAGGCATACCTGCATGTCCCAATCAGACATTCATGCAGAAGATAACTCAGATTTATAGCTGGCTCAATGCACTACCAATTCTCTGCACTGCCCTTTGGCTTATCTACTGCGCCCAGGGTCTTCACAAAATGCCTGACACCAGTAATTGCATTTTGCAGACAAAGAGGAATACAAATTTATCCTTACTTGGATGGTTGCCTTATTCAAGCAGAGAACAAGGACATTCTACTACAGCATCAGGCATTTGTAAAAAGATTACTAACATGCCTAGGGAACACAGTAAACAAAAAGAAATCAAAACTAGTACCCTCACAAGAGATAATATTCCTGGGTGCAAGCTTAAATACAACTGCCCAGATGGCTTATCTCACGCCAGATAAACAAAGACAACTAACTACTTATTTCAAAATGTTGGCAACAAAGACCCCGTTATCTGTAAGAAAAATTCTGCACGCTTTGGGCTTCATGGCATCCTGGATTCTGCAAATTCCATATGCAAGACTGCATATGAGGAAACTACAATGGTATCTAAAAAGTGTTTGGACTCAACATTGCCACAGCCTGGAAACAATAATTACCCTCATTCCCTGCCTGCAACAGGTGTTTCGATGGTGGGCAGAGGCCTGTCACCACAACACGGGACAGCCTTTCACTTTACCCACAGCCAGGCAGACATTAACAACAGATGCATCAGATTATGCTTGGGGGGGGGGGGGCCCATATGGCAGGAAGATGTATTCAGGGCACATGGTCCGCAAGCCAAATGCATTTGCATATCAATCAAAAAGAGATGCTAGCTGTTCAAAATGCCCTGACAGCCTTCAAGGATGTACTTCATCCAGGACAACTATTGATAAAGACGTACAATACTACAGTCATGTGGTACATAAACAAGCAGGGAGGCACACATTCCTATCCCCTCTGCAGACTAGCCATGACTTTGTGGGACACAGCATTGACTTACCAAGTACATCTGCAAGCACAGTACCTGCCAGGAAGGATAAATTCTCTGGCAGATGAACTAAGCAGAAACTTAATGGATCTCCACGAGTGGAAATTGGATCCACAAGTCTTCAGCATGATAACAAGGAACTGGGGATGCCCGGACATAGACCTATTTGCCTCGTCTCACAACTGCCAACTACCGAAATCCTGCACAAGGACTTTGCTAGCATGGAAAGTGGATGCTCCATCTTTCAGCTGGAAAAACTGAACAGTATATGCCTTTCCCCCACTGCCTCTCCTCCCCAAGGTACTCATAAAGGTTAGACAAGAGAAGCCAAAAATTATACTGATTGCCCCAGACTGGCCCCGCCAGCACTTGTACCCAATCCTAAAGAGCTTGTCTCAATACCCAGCCTGGACATTGCCTCAAATTCCTTACTTATTGACTCAACAAAACAGTCAGATCCTGCACAGCCAGCTCAGGACCTTAAACCTGGCAGCATGGCGGATAATGTAACCATTCAAAACACGCCTCTGTCTAAAGCAGTGATGGATGTTATTTTGGAGGCCAGGAGGCATAGCACCAGAAAATCCTACGCAGAAAAATGGAAGTGATTCTGTGCTTGGAACCAGGCACATGGAATTGACACGATTGTACCAAATATTCCTCAGATTTTACAATACTTAACTGAGATGCTGGACAAAGGCCTATCTTTTTCCTCATTTAAGATTCATGCCTCTGCCATTTCTGCTCACTACAATACAGAACCACCTGTATTTTCTCATCCATTACTAAGGCAGTACCTCAGAGGGGCCAAAAACATAAGACCTCCAAGGAGAGCACCAATACCTGCATGGGACCTAAATTATGTCTTGGAAAAACTCACACTGCCTCCTTTTGAGCCAGCCTCTACAGCTGATATAAAATTCTTATCTTGGAAATCAGCTCTGCTCCTAGCAATAACCTCTGCAAGACTAGTCTGAGTTACAGGCACTCATAGCTGTGGAACCCTTTATCATTTTCCATCAGGGCAGGGTTTCTCTGAGGACAAACCCGACATTTATGAATAAGGTAGAGTCCATTGTGGCCCTGAATCAAACAATTCATTTGCCTACCTTTTATCCAAACCCACAGAATAAGGGTGAGAGACTTCTGCATTCTTTGGACATTCACAGGCAGCTACGCTTCTACTTGGACAGAACCAAAGCTTTCAGAAAGACTGAACAACTTCTAGTGGCATATGCTGCAGGATCACAAGGAAAGGCTATCTCATAGCAGACTATTTCAAAATGGATAGGCCACTGCATTTGTTTCTGCTATTCACACCATGGCAAATCAGTGCCTAAGGGCATTAGGCCACATTCAGCCAGAGCAGCAGCCACTTCAGCAGCCTTCCTCAGAGGAGTACCGGCCAAAGACATCTTGGAGGCTGCAACTTGGAGTTCAGTGCACACTTTTACAAAGCACAATCACTTACCTCTCTACTCTAAATCTAGAGCAGGCTTTGCCACTGCAGTTCTGCAGGGCCTCAGCCTCTCCTAATCCAATTTAGCCCCAGCCGTCCAACCTTAGCTTTGGGATTCAACCCAGTTGTAATGACTGCAGCAGTGAAACACGATGAACATAGTACAGTTGTGTACCTACCATAAATGTAGATGTTCAAGTGTATTCACTGTTGCAGTCCAGGTTACCCACCCACCATCCCCCTTTCCTTTGCTGGGTCTTATTTGTACTTCTCTTTTCTATACAACCTATGTGGTGCATTTGCTTAAAGATAAAGGTAGAGTTTTACTTTACTGCATGCATGTTTATTGGCATAAATTAGCCTACCCTTTTGGGGGCACCTGACATCTGGGGCAAGAAAAACTGAAGAAAATGGCGTCTGCTGCATCTTTTATACCCCTGGCGCACTGACGTCAGGGAGGGGGCGACAGCAACTGACGCCGGACCAGGACTTTGGAATTCAGGCTGACTGCGGGTAGCCTGCCAGCAGGATAACCCAATTGTAATGACTGCAACAGTGAATACACTCGAACATCTACATTTATGGTAGGTACACAACTGTACTATACCTTTTCTTTCTACTACCCGAGCTGGTATATAATTGTATGACTACATATTGAATGCAATGTAAATGAATCTTTTTTCCTTTTGTTATTTCAATTTGTTATGTGACTTAGTAATGTGAAAATTCTATATGTTATGTAACTTGTTATGCAGAGTTTCGCAGCTTAGCAATGTGAAAATTATATATTCTATGTAACTTATGTGGAGCTTTTCTCCCCGGGCCTCCACTGAAAATGGGCTCTTGAGCCCAGTGGACCTCACCGGTCACCAAACTGGAATAAATAATAAATAAATATGCAGAAGACCTTATTAGCTTTTTTACACAGAAGAGGTGTCTAAACTACATTTTCACCTGAAAGTGATTTTTGGATTTTTTCTCCATCAATCTTCCTGTTGTCTTTTTAAAGCTAGAAAACAGAAGAGAAATGGTCCTTTGTACCCTCTATTTGTGTCACTGTTTGTTTTTGTCCATCCATCCAGTTTCACCCCCAATTGTTGTTTACATATCATCATTCTTAGAGGTTAGGTGCTGATTAAGAATAATGGTGACCTTCGTGATACCCTCATGGCGTTGTCTTTTAGTTTTTTAGTTTAATATTCTTTATTTTCATACTTGGATGCTGATTTGGGTATCACGTGATCATGAGGTGCATGAAGTTCTTAAAAAGATAGGTTGACACATGGTGAAAAATTAGTTCAGCATGGTAGCAATAAGTAATGACGATGCTGGAATTAGCCCCAAAATAGTAGACTGCATGTTGTACTATTATAATCTTCCCCAAGTTTAGGCTGCAGAACACCCTTACCTTCTCATCTGCTGTACCTTAGTTATATGATAAGTTGGCCACAGAGTGCCAGAAACACAACAAACATTTTATGTGCAAGTATAAAAGGATTGTAAATGGCAGCATGCAAAGCCACAGAAAACTGTATATTATTGTAGATGAGTAATGAGTTTATTTCTTAAGGAGGGACAGGATGGAGCTGTATACGCTGCTGGTTAGCTTAAGTTGATTATTGAGGATTGGATAATCTGAATATTTTCAGCGCCTAAAAAGTATCAATACAGCTGAAAGAGAAAATAAGGGTTTTCTTCCTGTCTTTGGTAATATCATTTATTTATTTATTTATTTGACATTTGTTAACTGGGTTGGTCCAGCAGGGCAGGAGCCTGTTTTCAGTGGAGACCCGAGGAGAAAAGCTCCAATTACAAAAGCAGTTAGGATAACATAGGTAACAAAAAGTAGAAAGTACCATAACCAAGTATAACTCCAAAACATATTAATTCAAATATGACTCAAAACATATTTAGATTACAGCAGGAGAGTTTTCTCAATTAAATGAGTATATGAACCCCTAATGTTTTTTATTTATTTATTTTTTAAGTACAAACAAGTTATATACAAATGATCAAACAAGTGATATACAAGTGAATCAGATTTCTTGCCTAGGCTTCGTAGGAAAGTATAGGTGCTTTCAGGAGTTCAGAGGGAAGGAGCACCAATTGTATAAAGGGGAAGTATCAGGTAGCAAAATTCCAAGTAAGCATTTTTCTATGTTTGTTACAGTAACCTAAAATTGAACATTTCATAGATTATTCAATTTTGGGAGAAGATTTAATCCGTGGCAGCACCATAGTGTATATTTAGCTGATTTCTGTCCACACAATCCAAAGTTTGTATTTAGTAAGCTAATGGCATGCTAACTTATAGAGTTAAAGACAGAAAAGCTTTATGTAAAAGAGGTTGTCTGTGTTGGCTTTGTGAGTATTACCATTAGTATCCCACATTCAGGCCCATATTTTATATTTTGAGGATGGGGAAAAATTCCTCTTTTGGAACGGTCTGTGACCAAAGTACAGGTGTGCTAGTGCTTAGATGATGATGCATGAACTGGCTAAAAGAGCAAATTCAGTTCTAAGCCAAAGAATTTCAAGTATTCACCCCAAGGAGTAAGCAAAAGACTTTAGAAAGGCAGACATAGTATAGCTTATATAGGAGACCTCTGGTTTTGGAGTGACTGTCACCTAATGCCAAAGGGTGACCAGGTGCTTTATGATCATTTACTAGGGTAGTGGACTAAACAGAAAATGACCCAGGCACAGCAAAGTGAAAGTATAATGTTTTGTGTTTAGTATACATACGTTTATTTTACTTATTCTTTTATTTTTACATTTGTTTGCCAGGAAAGTCTGACTGGACCACTGGCCCATTTTCAGTAGAGGCCCAGGGAGAGAAGTTCCATTACAAAAGTTTTTAACAGGTGAAGAAATACAATTGTTTACACTTAAAAGCTGTGTTAAAAAGTAATTTAACAAGAAGCATACAAATTATATGCACTACAAGCAAGGACGAGGTGATTTTGCATTAGACCTTTGTTAGACATGAAAGGCTTAGGTGTAACAGTAATAACAAGAAGTAGCATGCAATTTCTGATGATTGCTGAGCATGAAGTAATGCATATCAGGGGAGGGAAGGAGAAAATAACAAGCTAACAGTGCGCATATGAGTGCAGTTGCAGTTTAATCTTGATGTTGGCTAGGAAGGAGCATTTGAAGGTAAGTACAGGAAGGAGAGAAGCAAGTAGAGAGGAGAACTGATACAGTATGATAGTATTGGAATTGTCTAGGAATAAGAGAGAAGGCATAGTGCGGCAGAGATGAGAAGGGGTCAAGGTAAGACTTATCATCCAGACCTAGTGCAAGAGCAAAGCCATTTGTTAGTGAGGTATTCCGTTAGTAGTAGTTTAAACTTGGAAGTGTTGGCGGTATTGATGTATTGTTTGAGGTATGGAATTCCAGTATTCAGATATTTTGTTTGAAATCAGGGAATCACCATAGGTATTGTTAGATTTGGTTATATGTAATAGGATTTTGTTAGTAGATCTTAGGGATTTACTTTTGTAATAAGGTTGAACAAGGTCCTTGAGTAATGGCCAGTTGTTTGGGTGGTGGAAGACATTGTGCGTGAGAATTAGTTAGCTGAAGTTTAGGAGATTACCCAGTTCAAGCCATTTTAGTTGGTGCACTGAGGTGTAGTGCTGTGATTTCCAAGGGTGATGAGTGGCAATTCCTGTTAGTTTGTTGTAACAGCACTTGAGCTTAGTTAAATCAGCTTTTCTAAAATTATTGAATATTGAAGAGGCATATAGAAGGGTGAAAAGTAGATGAGATTTGGCTATGGAATTTCTAGTGGTATCAGTCAAGAAAGGCTTGACTCTGTAGAGTGAGCCTAACTTGATATGAACCTTTTTGATAGTTGTAGCTAGGTGTTTGTCAAATCTAAGATAATTGATTGTGACTCCGAGGAGCTTGGTGTGTTCAACAGGTTCTATTAGAGTTTTGTTGGATGAGTAGGTAGTGAAGGGAGGTTTGTGATTGTGTGATTTATTTGTGAAGAGCATGAGTTTTGTTTCATTAGAATTAAGAACTAGTTGGTAGACTGAGGTAGTTTTCAGTGTCAAGAAAAGCATTCTGGGCTGTTTGATGGAGTTCTCATAAGGAGGTGGCTAAACATGTGAGATAGGAGTCATCTGCGGATTGAACAATGGTATGGTTGCATATTTGGCAGGTGTGTTGAATTTGTTGGTGAAAATGATGAATAGCGGTAGTGTAAGTGTTGATACGAGGTACACTGACAGACACAGGTAAAAGGGTAGAAAGTTCATCTTGCCATTTTAATGCCTTTTGGTAAGATAGTTAGCTATAAAACCAGTAGAGAGCTGTTTGGGAGAGGTTTAGTGAGGTTATTTCATTTAGCAGTTTCAGATGGGAAATGGTGTCAAAGGTTTTTGACATATCAAGAAAGATAGTGCATACATACAAGGTGGCTAGAATTTTTTTAGCTGGTTAACTGAGTTAGTAAAACTAACGAGCAGTGGTAGTGCTATACTTTGGTTCCAAATCATGTTGGGATAGAGATAGGAGTTTGTTTGTAGTCATGTAGTTGTGTGTGGATGCATTTCTCAAGGATTTTTACAGTAGGAGAAGAATAGCTATTGGACAGTAATTTTTGAATTTAGTAGAGGTGCCGCCTCTGTGTAGAGGGATGATGTAAGAGACTTTCCAAAGTTTTGGGATATATTGCTCTGTAATAGACCAGTTGATTAGGATAGAGGTGGAATAGGAGATGGCATCTGATGCTATTTTCAAAAACTCATTGGGAAGCTGGTCAGCAGCCAGTGATGAGGGCTTTAGTTTGCACAGTAGTTTCTTTATGGAGATTGTATAGGTTTTATTGAGAAGGATTCAAGATTGTTGGTTGGGTAGGTATGGATAAGAGGGGTCTTGCTGTTTTTTTTCAAGGGATAGGATGGAACTGATAAAGTAAGAGTTAAATTGGGATGCAATACTATCAGTAGAGTTAGCTGTGGTAGGAGCTGGTGTAGTCTGACCTGTTTTTAGCAAGGAGTTGATGGCTTTCCAGAATTTCTGGGGGTTATGTTGGTGCTTTTGTTGAATAGTGGTATGGTAAATTTGTTGGTCCTGTTTAATTTTTTTTTTTTTTTTTTTTTTTGGGCGAGATTGCATATTTGACAGTATTTGAGAAGTGATTATTCGATTATGGTCTTTAGGTAGTGGAACTAGGCTTTGTCTCTTAGTTTAAGGAGCATTTTGGTGTCATTTGTGAGCTATGATGTATGTTTAGATTTGGCGCAGATTTTTCTTAAGGGGGCCTAGGCTGTTTAGGATATTGAGGAATTTATCATTGAAATGTTGAACAGTTGAGGCTAGGTGGAGATGTTTTAGAGGGGTCCAGTCACAGTTTAGCAGGAGGGTATTAAGACTTCTGATGAAATTTGTTTTGTTATCTATGTATTTGTATTACTATGTTTTTAGGGGTACAGATATGCTGCCTAGGTATGTAGGTGTTCACTTGCGCTGTTAGGGAGACAACTGGATTGATGGCAAAGGGTGGGTCTGTTTGTGAGAACCAGTCCAGTATTGATTTTTTTGCTGTGTGCTTATCCACCCTGGTGGGGGGATGTTCATTGTGTTTCACTGTTGTAGTCATTACAACTGGGTTATCCTGCTGGCAGGCTACCCGCTGTCGGCCCGAGTTCCAAAGTCTAGGTCTGGAGTTGGTTGCTGTCGCCTCCTCCCTGACGTCAGTGCGCCAGGGATATAAAAGATGTAGCCGACGCCATTTTCTTCAGTCTTTCTTGCTGCGCAGTGCCCGAAGCAAAAGCAGTTCGCAAGTGCCGGTCGGCCAACTCCTGAGATTTTCCAATTCGAATTTCAGATCCGAAGTGTTAATTAAAGCTATGTACCCCGTTGGGGAAACTTTTTTCTTGCTCCAGACCGATGTCAGAAGAAGTTAATAATTGTATTTCTTGTGGGAAGCAAATATCTCATAAGGATTTTCATTCTTACAGTATTCCTTGCCTAGGCCCTGACCACGACGTTGCTAGGTGTCGGTTTTGTGCTAGATTTAACCAACGCACTATTAAGCGTCTGTACGATTTTGCATTTCATTACTTTGGCAGAACATTCAATTATATAATGCCGTCGGAACAGCCGACTACCGAAGTTTATAAAAAGTGCAAAGAAAAAGAAAAGGACAGGCATCCGAGGTCCAAAACCGACGACGAGGCTCCCGTTGGCCTGTTGCCGGTTCGCCGGTTCTCAGTGAGGCGCTTTCGCAACCACTGATGCCCGCTACCTCAGAGCCACAGGCCGCTTCAGACTCGCACATGGAGCCGACTAGGCCGCTGGAAACTCAAGGTATTGGACACTTGGAAACTATTCCCTCAGATGGGTCCAGAGCCGCTGAGCAGGCATCCGCTTCTGAGGGTGTTTTCAGGCCTACACAGATGTTCTTCATCTCACATTGCTGCAGTCATAACCTGTGGGTAGTCCGCTGTCCTCGGTCGGCCTGAATACCAAAGTGTTAGGCTGGCGTCGGTCATGGTCGCTTAGATCTGACGTCAGTACGCCGTGGTACTAAAGCGCATGACCGACGTCATATCCTCAGTCTTTCTTGCCGCATGGTCCGAAGCAGAAGCAGCGTTTGCAAGTGCCGCTCAAGGCCCTGAAATTTTCGTATTCTGAGTTTCAGACCGAAGACCAAGTTGGGCTAAGTACCCCGTCGGGGAATATTTTTGTCTTTTCTTGCCTCAGTTAAATCCGGATGTCAGAAAAAGTGAATAATTGTATTTCTTGTGGGAAACCGATACCTCATAGGGATTACCACTCTCTCTGTATTCCTTGTTTGGGGCCTGAGCACGACGTAGTCGGGTGTCGCTTTTGTGCTAAATTTAATAAGCGAACCATTAAACGTAGGTTAGATTGTGCTAGGCTTGTTTTCGGTAAGCGGTGCAATTACAATATGCCGTTGGATCCTCCGACGCCCGCTACCGCGAAGAAGCGTAAAGAGAAATCGTTGAAATCCAAGCAGGATGAGTCGTCCGTTCTGGACGCCGGTTCTTTAGAAACCACGGTGGAGTCTGTGGATCCGGCCGAGGTTTCAGTTGAGTCTCAGGGGGAACCTTTAGTTTTGCAAGATGTGGCCTCTCAGGAGTCGGGTCAGGCTGAGGGGGCCTCTCAGGTTGCTGTGCTACCTTCTTTGCATAAGGTGGTTAGGCCTTCTCCCTCTGTCTCTAAGGTACCTTCAAAGGCCAGGCCTGGTTTGTCTTCCTCTGGCGTCAGTCCTAGTTCTGCAGGTTCTGTGCCTAAAAAACAGATGCTTAAAATGGCAGAAGATTTAATTACCTTGATAAGAGGTTCTATGCCCCCTCCAGATAAGAGGCCAAGGGTGGAGCCAGAGGTGGAAGGATTGGAACATTCTTCAGATTATTCAGAGTCTTCGGCTGAAGACATTCAGGATTTTCCCCCTTATTCTGATTCTGATGCAGAGGATTCTAGTCCCTCTGCTTCCCCTCCAGAGGATTTTTCTTTTTCAGAAACCCTGCATTCTATGAGGGAGCATTTTAAATGGGAAGGTCAGGATTTCTCAGATTCCCGAAAGAGGCTTAGGGAATTCTTGTTTTTACCACAACATAGGCCCTTGGCTATACCTCCGGTTTTGGATGTTGTACAGGATGTTTTCTCTGAGGCTTCCCTTAATCCAGACTCTCTGCCTCCTGCCCCGGTTAAGCCAGACAGGTATTACAGGGTGCCAGAGGCTCATAAATATTTGTATAAGAGCCCTAGGGCTGACCCAGAAACTATTAGCCAGGGACCTAAGGGTGTCCGGGCTTCTGTTGTAAAGAATCCAGTTCCCATGGATAAGGACTCTAGAGCTCTGGATAGGTGGGGTAAAAAAGTGTATACCTCTTCCACTCTTGCAATGAGGGCTTTAAATTGCCAGTTTCATATGCTGAAGTACCAGAATTTTCTTCTTAGTCAATTGAAATCTAAGGTGGATGCTTTAGCAGAGGGCATAGAGTGTAAAGAATTACAGGAATTGGTTCATGCCTCTGATCAGGTGGGTAAGCATTCTTTGCAGTGTGGTTTTGATGCTTTGCAGGCCTCTTCCAGGGTGGCTGCCACTGGATCAGTTATTCGTAGGCACGCTTGGCTTAAGGATCAGAACTTGTCAGAGCATGTTAAAGCTCGAATTTTGGATGCTCCCCTTCAGTCTGAAGTTTTGTTTGGTTCTCCTGTGGAGTCAGTCTTGAAGAAAATGGAGGACAAAGCTAAGTCTATGCAGACTGTACAGGTGCAGCCCCCTAAGTTTAACAGAAATTGGCCTACTAAGGGATGGGCTTACCCTTCTTCTGATTTACAGTCTAGGGGCAGATCTAGACGTGGTAGGGGCAGAGCTCATGCACAGGGTTCTTTTAGGCCTAGGACGTGGAGTTCCCCTGCACAGTCTACAGGTGAGGGCAGGGGCCAGTCCTTTCGTAAACAGACCCAATGACCTGCATCTTCAGCTGCCCGATCCTTCCTGTCTGGCAGCTCCTCTGGGAAGAAAGTTGGCACTTTTCAGGCAAAATTGGCTTTTAGTCACCCAGGACAAATGGGTGTTGGACATTATAAACCGAGGCTACAAGTTTTATTTCCACACATTACCCCCTTTCAAAGGCATGCCAGACGTTCCTCCTCAGCAAAGGGCAGAGGCTCACAAACAGATTTCTTTACTTCTTCAAATGGGAGCTATCCAGCAGGTCCCTCCATCAGAGGTGGGCCTGGGATTTTATTCTCGCCTGTTTCTTGTACCAAAGAAAGGAGACACTTGGAGGCCAATTCTGGATTTGTCTATTCTCAACACTTACCTGGACATTCCAAAATTCAAAATGTTGACCTTGCAACAACTTCTACCTATGCTAGGCAAAGATCACTGGATGGTAACTCTGGATCTCAAGGAGGCTTATCTTCATATACCTATCAGGCCAAGCTGCAGGAGATTCCTGCGTTTTCGGGCTGGGACTTTACATTATCAGTTCTCTGCATTGCCCTTTGGCTTATCTACTGCGCCCAGGGTGTTCACAAAGGTTCTGGCTCCAGTGATAGCCTTCTTACGGTTAAGAGGAATACAGATTTATCCTTATTTGGACGATTGCCTGATTCTTGCTCAAGACAAAGACAAGCTACTTCACCATCTTCAGTATGTTATGGCAGTGTTAAGGTGCCTAGGGTATTCTGTGAACGAAATAAAGTCCAGTCTAGTACCCTCTCAGGACATGTGCTTTCTGGGTGTGAGACTGAATACAGCCTCTCAGATGGTGTTTTTGACCCCGGACAAGCAAAGAAATCCTACCCTTTACTTCCAACAATTGTCTCTCCTGTCCAGGCTGACTGCAAGGACAGTCCTTCAAGCCTTGGGGTTCATGGCATCTTGTATTCTGGTGCTTCCCAATGCCAAACTGCATATGAGGAAGTTACAATGGTATCTCAAAAGTGTATGGACTCAACACTGCCACGATTTGGACACTGTCATTCAGATAATACCTTGCATTCAGAAGGAATTTTTGTGGTGGGCTCAGGAATGTCACCTAAACAAGGGACTCTCTGTGACCCGACCAGAGGCGAGTCAGATCTTAACGACAGATGCCTCGGACAAGGCTTGGGGAGCACACCTCAATGGAAAATGGGTTCAAGACACGTGGCCTGCCAGACTTCAACATTTGCATATCAACATGAAGGAGATGTTAGCAGTCCAATTTGCATTGATGGCCTTCAAGGATCTACTTCACCCAGGACAAGTGTTGATTCAAACAGACAGCACAACTGTCATGTGGTACATCAACAAGCAAGGGGGAACCCATTTGTACCCACTTTGCAGACAAGCTATGATTTTGTGGGAGACTGCTCTCAGTTTGCACCTCACTCTTCAGGCAAGGTTTCTGCCAGGAGCACAGAACTCCTTAGCGGATGTTTTGAGCAGACAGATGGTGGATCCCCACGAGTGGAAATTGGATCCTCATGTCTTTCGACAGTTGACAGTGTTTTGGGGGGACTCCAGACATAGATCTGTTCGCTTCTCCACTAAATTTCCAGCTAACAAAGTTTTGCACAAAGATGTTTCATCCAAAAGCTTGGAAAGTGGATGCTCTTTCATTCAGTTGGAGCAATCTTCACGTCTATGCCTTTCCTCCTCTGCCTCTCCTTCCCAAGGTGCTCTTGAAGGTCAGACAGGACAAGCCCTCCATGATTCTTATAGCTCCAGATTGGCCGCGTCAGCACTGGTACCCTCTGCTGAGGAGTTTAGTACGGGAGCCTCCATGGCCTTTACCAGCAAGTCCACACCTTTTGTCCCAGGCAGGCAATCACTTCATCAATGTCAGGATACAGTCCTTGCATCTGACAGCCTAGCATATTCTGTTCTAGACCCTGGAGGGTCGCAGCTTCCTCAACAAGTTTTGAATGTTATTTTGGAGGCCAGACGGCCTAGTACAAGGAAGGTTTATGCTGATAAATGGAGGAGATTTTTTCTTTGGAGCAAAGCAAAGTGCTTTGATGTTTCAGTACCTAATTTGAGTGTTTCACTTCAATATCTTACAGAATTACTAGACAAAGGTTTGTCTTTCTCCTCTGTAAAAGTTCATGCTGCAGCCATTTCTGCTCACTATGACTGTGACCCACCTTTATTCTCTCATCCTTTGTTCAAGCAATTTCTTTGAGGGGCAAAGAACATAAGACCCCCACGTAGAGCTCCTACTCCTTCCTGGGATCTCAATTTTGTGTTGGAGAAACTCACTTTATCTCCTTTTGAACCTGCAGCTACAGCTGAGTTGAAGTTTTGTCTTGGAAGACAGCTTTTTTGTTGGCCATTACGTCTGCTAGAAGGGTATCTGAATTACAGGCTCTAATGGCAGTTGAACCCTTCCTAATATTTCATAAGGACAGGGTCTCTTTGTGTACTAACCCTACTTTCATGCCTAAAGTGGTCTCAAATGTGGCCTTGAACCAGTCTATTCATTTGCCTACTTTTTATGCTGATCCCCAAAATAAAGGGGAAAAGATTTTGCACTCTTTGGATATTCACAGGCAGTTGCGTTATTATTTGAGCAGAACTAAAGGGTTCAGACAGTCTCAACAGTTGTTTGTTTCTTTTGCTTTGGGTTCTCAGGGGAAACCTGTTTCTAAACAAACTATTTCTAAGTGGATTGGTCATTGTATTGCTTTTTGTTATTCTCATCATGGTAAGGAGATTCCGGCTGGAATCAGACCTCATTCCACTAGGGCTACTGCCACTTCTACTGCTTTTCTGAGGGGTGTAGCTACTAAAGATATTTTGGAGGCAGCTACTTGGAGTTCAGTGCACACTTTTTCTAAACATTATCAGCTCCCTCTTTATTCAAAATCTAGGGCTGGGTTTGCCACTGCAGTTTTGCAGGGCATGTTAGCAGCTCCCAATGCTTTATGATTTTGCCAACCTCCCTTTCCCTTTGCTTTGGGATTCTACCCACAGGTTATGACTGCAGCAATGTGAGATGAAGAACATAGTACAGTTTTGTACCTACCATAAATGTAGATGTTCGAAGATCCACATTGCTGCAGTCCAATTTTCCCTCCCTCCTTCCCCACTGTAGTTTGGGGTGGTTGTGTGGTTTGGGTTGTAGATATGGTTTGTACATGGGTGGTTGGATGTTTTACTGTTTTTTTGGCTATGGCCTTTCTTTTTAGGGCCTTCTGACATCTGGGGCAAGAAAGACTGAGGATATGACGTCGGTCATGCGCTTTAGTACCACGGCGTACTGACGTCAGATCTAAGCGACCATGACCGACGCCAGCCTAACACTTTGGTATTCGGGCAGACCGAGGACAGCGGACTACCCACAGGTTATGACTGCAGCAATGTGGATCTTCGAACATCTACATTTATGGTAGGTACAAAACTGTACTTTATATGTAAAACCAACTTCAGCTTCAAAGGCAAAGACTAAAGCAGCTCTAAAGACAATGAAACAAGTACAGCATTCTCCTGGACAGGCCTCCATGCCTAAAAAACAGATGCTTAAAATGGCTGAAGACCTAATTACTTTGATCAGGGGTTCCCATCCCCCTCCTGATAAAAGGCTTAGGCAAGAGATAGAATATGAATCTTCAGATCAGGTTTCCATTTCCTCTGATTCATCTTCTGAACAGGAATATTCCCTTCCTCCCTATGAGGATTCTGATGCTGAAGAATCTATCCCTTCAGCCTCTCCTCCTGAGGATTATTCTTTTGGGGAGACCCTGCATACTATGAGGGAGCATTTCCACTGGGAAAGCCAAGATTACTCAAAATCCAAGAAAAGGCTCGGAGACTTCATTTTATTGCCTCAACACAGGCCCCTTGCTATTCCTCCTGTTTTAGACATTGTAGATGATGTATTTTCAGAGTCCGGTCTGTCTCCGGACTCTTTGCCACCAGCTCCTGTTAAGCCAGACAGATACTACAGGGTTCCTGATTCACATAAATTTCTTTACAAAAACCTTGCTGCTGACCCAAAAACTATTTCTCAGGCTCTCAAGGGAGTCAAGGCTTTCACTGCAAAAAACCCTATCCCCTCTGATAGGGATTCAAGGGCCCTGGACAGATTGGGAAAAAACATTTATACTTCTGTTACCTTGGCTGTCAGAGCTTAAACAGAAAATGTTTACAAATTCAGAATGTGCAGAAAATAAAGAATTGCAGGATTTGTTGCATGCAGCTGAACAAGTGGGAAAGCATACTTTGCAATGTGGTTCTGACTCTCTAGAGGCCTCCTGTAGGGCCGCAGTTACAGGTTCTGTCATTAGGAGGTGCTTGGTTAAAAGAACAGAATCTACCTGATCATGTTAAAGCAAAACTATTAGATGCTTCTTTACAACATGATACCTTGTCTGGTGTTAAAGCAGAGGAGGTGTTGAAGAAAATGGAGGATAAAGCTAAGTCTATGCAAAGAGTTAAGGATTTCTTACAGGTGCAGCCTCCCAGATTTAGCAGGAACAGGCCTGCAAAGAATTGGTCCTTTCCAGTGTCAGACAGGCCACAAAGAGGCAGATACAGACGCCCCAGAGGCAGATCTCAGCCCCAAGGCTCATACAGGCCTAAACAATGGGGTGCGTCTACCTCCAAAAGCGGAGATAAACAATTACAGCCATACAGGAAACGGTCTCAATGACTTTCCCCTGCCAGCACCAAGCACTTATCTTCTGGCAGCTCCTTTGGGGGGAAAACTAGCACTTTTTTCACAAAATTGGCACATGACCACCCAGGACAAATGGGTCTTAAATATCGTATCTCAAGGCTACAGGTTCCACTTTCACACCCTTCCAAGGCCAAACGGTATGCCAGACATGCCACGCAATCAGTGGACAGAGGCACAAAAACAAGTTTCATCTCTCATGGACATGAGCCATTCAGCAAGTACCACAGCAAGAGCAGGGACAAGGATTTTACTCAAGGCTATTCTTGGTATCCAGAAAAGACAAAGCCTGGAGACCAGTACTGGACCTGTCTATCCTAAACACATTCCTGGGTATTCCAAAGTTCAAAATGTTAACTCTGCAGCAGCTTCTGCCCATGCTGGGCAAGAAGGCTTGGCTTGTGACTTTAGACCTAAAAGAGGCATACCTGCATGTCCCAATCGGACATCATGCAGAATATACCTCAGATTTATAGCTGGCTCAATGCACTACCAATTCTCTGCACTGCCCTTTGGTTTATCTACTGCGGCCAGGATCTTCACAAAATGCCTGGCACCAGTAATTGCATTTTACAGACAGAGGAATACAAATATATCCGTACTTGGACGACTGCCTTATTCAAGCAGAGAACAAGGACATTCTACTACGCATCTGGCGTTTGTAAAAAGATTACTAACAGGTCTAGGGTACACAGTAAACGAAAATAAATCAAAACTCGTACCCTCTCAAGAGATAATATTTCTGGGTGCAAGCTTAAATACAGCTGCCCAGATGGCTTATCTCACGCCAGACAAACACAGACAACTGACTACTTATTTGAAAATGTTGGCAACAAAGACCCAGTTAATCTGCAAGAAAAATTCTGCAGGCTTTGGGCTTCATGGCATCCTGCATACTGCTAATTCCATATGCAAGACTGCATATGAGGAAACTTCAATGGTATCTAAAAAGTGTTTGGACTCAACATTGCCACAGCCTGAAAACAATAATTACCCTCCTTCCCTGCCTGCAACAGGAGTTTCGATGGTGGGCAAAAGCCTGTCACCTCAACATGGGACAGCCATTCACCTTACCCACAGCCAGGCAGGCATTGACAACAGATACATCAGATTACGCCTGAGGGGCCCATATGGCAGGAAGATGTATTCAGGGCACATGGTCCGCAAGTCAAATGCATCTACATATTCAAAAAGAGATGCTAGCTGTTCAGAATGCCCTGACAGCCTTCAAGGATCTACTTCATCCAGGACAACTACTGATAAAGACTGACAATACGACAGTCATGTGGTACATAAACGGGGGGGGCACGCATTCCTACCCCCTCTGCAGACTAGCCATGAACGTGTGGGACACAGCACTAACTTACCAAGTACATATGCAAGCACAATTCCTGCCTGGAAGATAAATACTCTGGCAGACGAACTAAGCAGAAACCTTAATGGATCCACATGAGTGGAAATTGGATCCACAAGTCTTCAGCATGATAACAAGGAACTGGGGACGCCCGGACATAGACCTATTTGCCTCCCCTTACAACTGCCAACTACAGAGATTCTGCACAAGGACTTATCATAAGCAAGCATGGAAAGTGGATGCTCTATCTTTTCAGCTGGAAAAACCTAACAGTATATGCCTTTCCTCCTCTGCCTCTTCTCCCCAACGTCAGACAAGAGAAGCCAAAAATGATCCTGATTGCCCAGACTGGCCCCGCCAGCACTGGTACCCAATCTTAAAGAGCTTGACTCAATGTCCAGCTTGGACATTACCTCTAATTCCTCACTTATTGACACAACAAGATGGTCAGATACTGCACAGCCAACTCAGGACCTTAAACCTGGCAGCTTGGTGGATAATGTAGCCATTCAAGACGGACCTCTTTCTAAAGCAGTGATGGATGTTATTTTGGAGGCCAGGAGGCCTAGCACCAGAAAGTCTTATGCAGAAAAATGGAAGAGATTCTGTGCTTGGAACCAGGCACAAGGTATTGGCATGACTGTTCAAATATTCCTCAGATTTTGCAATACTTAACTGAGATGCTGGATAAAGGCCTTTCCTTTTCATCTATTAAAATTCATGCCTCTGCCATTTCAGTTCACTACGATACAGAACCACCTATTTTTTTCTCATCCATTACTAAGGCAGTACCTCAGAGGGGCCAAAAACATAAGACCTCCAAGGAGAGCACCGATACCTGCATGGGACCTCAACTATGTCTTGGAAAAACTCACACTGCCTCTGTTTGAGCCAGCCTCTGCAGCTGATATAAAATTCTTATCCTGGAAAACAGCTCTGCTCCTAGCAATAACCTCCGCTAGACGGGTCTCAGAGTTACAGGCATTCATGGCTGTGGAACCTTTTATCATTTTCCATCCTGACGGGGTTTTTCTAAGGACAAACCCTACATTTATGCCTAAGGTGTAGTGTCCAGTGTGGCCCTTAACCAAACAATTCATTTGCCTACCTTTTACCGAAACCCACAGAATAAGGGTGAGAAACTTCTGCATTCTTTGGACATTCACAGACAGCTACGCTTCTACTTGGACAGAACCAAAGCTTTCAGAAAGACTGAACAACTACTAGTGGCATATGCTGCAGGATCACAAGGAAAGCCTATCTCGAAACAGACAATTTCAAAGTGGATAGGCCACTGCATTCGTTTCTGCTATTCACAGCATGGCAACTCAGTGCCTAAGGGCATTAGGCCGCATTCAACCAGAGCAGCAGCCACTTCAGCAACCTTCCTCAGAGGAGTACCAACCAAAGACATTTTAGAGGCTGCAACTTGGAGTTCAGTGCATACTTTTACAGAGCACTGTCACTTACCTCTCTACTCTAAATCCAGGGAAGGCTTTACCACTGCACTTCTGCAGGGCCTGATAGCCTCTCCTAATCCTGTTTAGCACCACCCTCCCTACCTTAGCTTTGGAATTCAACCCAATTGTAATGACTGCAACAGTGAAACACGATGAACATAGTACAGTTGTGTACCTACCATAAATGCAGATGTTCGAGTGTATTCACTGTTGCAGTCCAGGTTACCCTCCCACCATCCCCCTTTTCCTTGCAGGGACTTATCTGTACTTCTCTATTCTATACAACCTATGTGGTGTATTTGCTTATAGATGAAGGAAAAGTTGTTTGTTTTTTGTGTATGGATGCTTACTGGCATAATTTAGCCTACCATTTTAGTGGCACCTGGCATCTGGGGCAAGAAGAAAATGGCGTCTGCTGCATCTTTTATACCCCTGGCGCACTGACGTCAGGGAGGAGGTGACAGCAACAGACGCCGGCCCTAGACTTTGGAACTCGGGCCGACTGCGGGTAGCCTGCCAGCAGGATAACCCAATTGTAATTACTGCAAAAGTGAATACACTCGAACATCTACATTTATGGTAGGTACACAACTGTACTTTGTATCACTTGATGGAAGCTGTGAAGGTTAATAAAATTGGAGGAGCAGGTTGACCAGTCCAGGTTAAAAGTCCCCCATGATTATGGTTTCTTGACAACAGGTTGTAGCACAGCAAAGGAAGTCTTCAGTGCTGGCCGGTTTGTTTCCTGGGTATATATAAATGGCAATGAAAGTGATGTGTTTGTTATAGTTTATTTGTAGGTGGAAGATTACAATTTCACAGTTTTTATGGTCTGGAATGGGTATTAGCCAGATGTTTTAACTTCAAGTTATCTTTGTAAATTGTGGCTATGCCACCACCTTTCTTATGAGTCCCATCAAGCCTGTGAATGATGTAGCCAGGGCTTGGGATCTCAGAGTCTTGTATATGTGGCTTTAACCAGGTTTCAGTTAGTACTAATATATTTGGAAAGTATTATGTGAGGGTAGCATGAAATTCTGGGATTTTGTTAAGCAGACTTCTTGGGAGATCTGTGTTGCTGTGAGAGAGGTGTGTGATGTTTGAGTGGCTGGGATGTAAGGGTGGAATTAGGCATTTGTTGTGTGAGTTGAGGGCCTGTATTAGAGTGAATGTCACTGTTTTTTTATATGGGCTGTAGTAACTAGAAAAAGATGGGTAAGTTTGGTAACTAGTCTAACGTATTTGTGGAAGAGGCTTGGGATATTACGTGACTATACACATTTATAAGAGAAAGTGTTGATAGTGGTGGTGTAAAGGTGAGGTAATAAAATTACTTGTAAAAGTATTGGGTGTGGGTATGATGGGGTTAGTAGGAGAGTGAATGGTAGTAATGTGTTTATTGTGGAAGGATGTGGAAAGGTATGCTGTGAAAAACAAGCAACATGATATAAAATGTTGGAGGAACATTATGTGTATAGCTGAAAAAAGGAATTCAAATTGAATTGGAGGAAAAATTTGGAAGGACTCGGGTGGTGTAGTTGTGAAGAAGTGTGGGGTGAGGTGATAGTGTTTAGTGTAATTGGTGATTGCCAGCTAATGGTATGGCTGTAGTGTTTGGAGTATTGGGGAGGTGGGTGTGTTCAGAGGTGGAGTGTAAATGTAGCGAAGTGGAGGGTGGGTGAGAATGGGGATAGGGTAGGGCAGCGGATTGATCCCAAGCGTTGTGTGTTGGACCCTGGTCGGAGCTATGTGCCAAAACAAATCTGTAAGTTTATGAAATGGGATGCCAAAAACTAATGGTAAGTCCTATAACTAGTTTTCTTGCCAAGCAAAGGAGTTTTTAGCAAGGTTGATCTACGGATCTTAGATAATCAAATGTAGAGTTAAACTTGGGTAACTGGTAAGAAGCTGGAAGCAGGAAAAAAAAAAGACTAGAAAGTAGTGCTATATAAAGGCAAAAAGAGAGAGAGAGATGCTAATAGAAAGTAAAAAGTCCAGATGTTCTCATCTGCTGGGGGGTTAAGAGTCATCAAGGACACGGAAAGATGCTATGTGTTTTGCAGAGAGGCCACCTACTAACTGGGCAGAGTAAAACTGAAGTTGAGAATTGTCTAATAGAAAGTTGTCACATGAGTGACAAGTTTGCAGCATACATTTATAGTGAATACTTCAAATTATGATTTTCACAGTGAAGCTAGTACTTAACTAAGGAAATAGCTATGCTATGAAGTCATTATTTTGCATCCTTGCAGTGTATTCATGGAAGTATTAAACATGGAAAAGTAGGTATCATGTAGTAACTGTCAAAGTCCAAGTAACACTGAGCTACTCTTCATCAGTTAATGTGTTATAGGTGGGTAGTATCTTTATTTCTGTCATTGAATTTGCTGATGTTTTGGCATGATTGTAACTCCTAAGGTTAAATACTTCTTTGGTAGAAAAGTCTTTCAGGGTGTAAAAAGAGTGCACAAGGGAGTGAGTGCTCATTTTTGACCATTTAATTTGGTTAAATTAAATTGCATAGTGTAGGTAAGTAGCAGTGTGCAGGAAAATGAATGTTTGACTGAAAAGGCAGTTGTGAAGAAATGCAAAATTGCATTATAGCGGTTAGTGTGTATGTGCGAGTGTTCGCTGGTTAGGTGAAGTGATAGATTTAGTGTGGTACAGGTTTAGTGATTGTATTCTGACGTTAGAGAAAGTTGTTTTGGTAACGTGATGTGTAAGGTTAGGGTTCGAACACTTGAGTAAGGTGGTGTGGGAGGGAGGGTGAAGTACCCCTGCCAACTCTTATTCACATGTGCTAACCCTTAATCTTACCTCTGCCCTCAGACCCAGTGTGTTACACATTACTAAAATCCACCCCCTAACAGTACCACTCTTCTGATGATGATTGATCTGGGTTTTGTATCTGGGATTTACTGATATAGGGCTTTTTGTAAGCGAGTGAGAAGTACTCAATGTTTTGTGAACTCTTGCTTTTGTGCTCTACGGTCTGAGGTCTCTTATGTTTTCTGCCTTTAATGTAATCGTTGGCACAAGTTGGTAATTAGCAGTCCGACATAATTCAAGTCCACATATGTGCAATCTGACATAAAATTTAACAGTAAAATTCTAAATTTCGAACAGTTTTTCCATATACATTATTAAGATAGCAGTTACACAGTAAAGATTATCGGTAGTCGTAAAACATAGCAATCTAAAGTCTGACATAACATTTAACAAGAAATTCCTAGTTTTCTGAAGAGTTATGCTGTACACATTATTTACATTGGTAATTTATACAGTAGCAGAAGTAGTATTTGGTAGTTCTAAGAACATAGTTGTCAACAGACCAAATGAAAGGAGGCTACATGCTCTGTACTGTTATGAAATATGTTTTAAATTTTGCCAATTAGATAGCAGTATATATTTGTCTTAGGGGTATCAAGGGGATTTGATCATGTGATAGGATGTGAGAGAGGAACATGCGTCTCTTTCTTGAACAGGGTGTAATTGCTTTGGACCTGAACTCCACAACTACTGAGTTGGCTTGAATATCTTCTGGCAGGCTTCCCGTTGTTTGTGTCCAGTGACTGAATAGTCATGATTAGATTAAGAAAGTATGATAGCTTTATGTAAAGTGGATGCATCTTTTTGGGTGTGAACAGTGAGCATAGTTAGACATTGTGGTTATTGAGGAGATTCGTGCAGTGGTGTGATGTGTAGGATTTTGTGTAGTAGAATAAAGGGTAGAGTGCTGGATTTTTTTTTTTTTTTTTTGATTGGATGATGCTTATGGTAAAGAAAAGCAGTGATGCTCGTGGGGTGGAAATAGGAGAATGAATTAGCAATTATGGTCAGGGTTTGTCTGCAAGTGTTTCAAAAATTTTTTTAAAGAATAGGTCAGGAGAAGTAGACTATATTGTGGTTGGGTTGAAGGATTCCTTCATAAGTGGTTGCCTGTACTTAGGGAATGAGTAATCTTGAGGTGCATCAATAAGGTTGATTTGTTTTATTGGAATTAAGCAGGCTTATATGGTTAATTGTTGTTAGCGAAGAGTCTATTATGATTCCCGGGTATATGAAGGATGTGACTGGTTTAGTTGCTGACCTTTTTCTGACCACATCTTTGAGCTGCATTCAACAACTGCATCTGATTATGGCCAAGGAATACATTGGGATCCTGTGTTAAATGGCATTCTCTATCCTGATGATTTTCCTGGCAATGCTTCACATGAGAACTGCAATGGCCATTATGGAACAGTCTGCTCGCATGCCACTCTCTGAAATGTCCCACCGTTTTTCTGCCTTTTGTCACGAAAAAACTTTTATGATGGATCCAACAGGTAAACCTCGGTCAGGAGGTTCCTTTCAAACCATTCCTGGACACCCACTAGACAATGTTTCTTTGTAGCTTGTAAGACATATTTATGGAAACTAAGAATTCGGAGCACCTGGAATAAAATGTAAAGGAAAAAGTACATCCATCAATGAAACATTCAAACAGGTACAGTAACTAGAGACACTGTAGATCCCCAAAGTAAACACAGTCATGTGGTGCATCAATAAGCAGGCGGAATCCCATTAATTTTGGGCATGTGGACTATGGAAACTTGATATTTGGCCTAGGGTCAGGCCAGACCCCTTAAAGCCATCTTGCATTACTTTCCAGGACGGTATTGTGACAGATCAGCAAAGCAGGTAGAAACAGACCAACACGAGTAAATGCCAGACAGGGATGTATTTCTGGACTTAGTTCAAAGGTGTGATGCACCAGATGTAGATCTTTTTGCTTCTCCTGACAGCAAGCAGTTAAGAAAATATTGCAGAAGGACACCAAACTATGGAGCCTGGACAAAGGATGCCTTGTCAATTAGCTCTGCGAGTCTAGTCCTTAATGCCTTTTTCTCTCTATTGCCTTCTGTTGCCTTCTCTTCAAGGTGGGACAGAACACATCTAAAATAGTACTTGCAGCTCCTTTTTTGGCTCAGGCAGAACAGTTTTCATTTTTTGAGCATGGAAATGATAGATTCTGTACTGCTGCTACAATTTAGAGACCTCTTTTCTCAAAACAAGGATTCACTACTCATGGAGTGCAACCCAAAGACTTTACGGTTGACATCTTAAACGATTTTGCAATCACATTTAAATCTATACTTAGTAAGGATGTGCTTGATATCATAAGGGCTAAGAAACCAGATGAAAGGAAGTCTTAGCTAAATGAAAACTGTTCTCTCTTTGGTGCTATCAGGAGGCTTTGAACCCAAACCAAATGATCATCATCCTCAAGTGTCTATCTAACCTTTACAAACCAGGCTTATATGCCTCACTGAAAGTTTATATATTTGCTATCTTTGCCTGCCCACACTGGGATTCCTCCACATTACTTCTTTCCACCAGTGAAGCAATTCCTAATTGAGTCACCAGTGAAGCAGTTCCTAAATGAGTCCTTCACTTGAGCCCACACACTCACAACAATTAATTCCTCAAAGAACTCAGACTGATGATATCCTGTTGCCTTGTCAGTCAACTAACTGGCAACCCCTCTCCCCTTTCATCACCTTCTTTCATACTAACCTAGCTTAACCATGTTTTGTTACATATCCCCACCCTAATATCCTGCACTTATTTTATTCATGATATGCAAATATGCACTTATTGTTAGGAATATATGTACATATTATTAGTATAAATTCCTTTTAGAATCACTCCATTGCAGGTGCTCTGTCTGGATCACTATTCGATTATCCATTGTCCGGAAATTCAAAATTCATGTGGCCGAGACCCAATCACCTACTGCTTAAATAATTCTACCTTCTTTCAGTTGTGTTCTTTCACTCCTGAACTGGGGCTATAGTGGGTCGTTATGGGATCAGCCCACTACTCTGGTCAAAAAACAAACAATAAGTAAATAATCTCTTTCTCCTTGCACCCTTAACTTTGTACTGGAAAATTGACATTACTATCATTAGAGCCGGCAACTTCAACACCACTCAGGTTTTTCATGGGAATCCATTTTCCTGGTTACCATAACATCAGTCAGAAGGATTTCTGGAATTTTAGGCCCCAACATGAAATAGCCCTTCCACATCTCCCACAAGGACAGGCTTACCTTCTGCACCAGTCCAACCTTTTGTGCCAGGGTCGTGACTGGAGTTTTCCTTGACTAGGCAGTCCCCCCACAAGAGTTCTGTATGCTCTGAATGTGTACAGGCAACTGTGATTTTACTTAGAAAAGACTAAAAAAGTAAAAATAACAGACCAGCTGTTCATACTGCTTGCAGATGGTAGGGGAGGATAAGCCTGCATCATAATGGACCATCTCCAAATGGCTAACCCATTCTGCTGTTTCTACAATGGAAAGACTCACCAGGGCATGTCAGGACATGCAGTCTGAGTAATAATAACTTTCCTTGGTGGGTGAGTAGCAGGCCATCTTGATAGCAGCTGTCTGGTCAGCCTGTTCATACCTTTTCCAAGCACTACAGCTTGGGCATTTCCTCCAGAACCAGGCTGCATCCTACAAGTGTTTTTGGTACTCAAACACTGTATAAACTTTGGAAATATACCAAGAGTTAGCAATACTGCAGCACTGATCAAGAACATAATGTAGTTGTGTAGGAATTTACCACAATTGTAGATGTTTTGAGTGTTTATTGTTGCAGTAGTAATTCCCTCCCACCTCCAACCACCCACTATGTTCCTGACCTTTTATCATCCCAGTGTTGAGTATGTAACCAGGTGCAATTGTTTCCCACATTCCCCTTGTTTCTTAACATAACAGGGCACCTCTCCTATTCAGGTTTGTTAATGCTTGGAGAAGGAACTTTTGAGGGATTTTCTGGATGACCTGACATCTCCGGGCGCATTTGCCACCTGGGCAACTAGGACTCTGGCTTCTCCCAGCCCTCACTGCTTCATGGGCAGGAAAAAATTAAAGTTGACATGGGCAGGTGTCCCTCTTGTGCCATAGATATCAACATATTCGGGTGGGAGACCATCCGCATGGCCAGCAGGGCGAAGGGGTCAAAAGCTCGGGGGAACTGGATTTGCCATCAGTTCTTCTGCGGCAGAAGTTCAGTAGTTCACACAACTGCAACACTGAACATAAACATCTGCCATCATGTTAAGTTTCTGTACAACTGTCCTTTGCTGTGCCTTGAATTTACTGCCTTAAGTGATGCAGCAGCA
Source organism: Protopterus annectens (assembly GCF_019279795.1). Taxonomy (NCBI): domain Eukaryota; kingdom Metazoa; phylum Chordata; order Ceratodontiformes; family Protopteridae; genus Protopterus; species Protopterus annectens. The sequence continues at coordinate 349,019,451 of NC_056741.1, read as the reverse complement.
ATTTTAAACTGCTTTTAGTTCTTTATCCTTCTTCACATTGACTATGTTTTTGTTTAGAGTTGCGTAGTCATTATAGTTGTAGGGTGTAAAAGATACTAGATTTAAGTAGATCAGTCCTCATGGCATTGCTGTGTGATTTCAAAAGTCTAAATACATTTATTGGACCTATTCATTTGCATTGTGCTGATCATAAAATAACACTTTTTTTTATACTAACTCTGTAGATATCTTTTGGCATTTTAAAAACTGTGCAGTGTTGCCTTTCTGTTGCAATTAGTATTCACTTGTGCTCCATACAGAAAACATAGCTGTTTGCTCAAAGTGTGTGATGTGAATGCATTTAGTCTTGCACGTGTGCACAAACTGACAGTTCTATCTGTCTGCTTCACTTCTCTGCCTTCACTTCTAGCCCCACCCTTTGTTTGATTTGTAAGTCATCTGCCTTATTTCATGGCTCAGTATACCACTACCCATTTCACTTTTATAATCAAACCTCTGTAAGCTCTACCTGTAACAACTTTGCATTTATTTAATTTATTTATGTATTTATGTGTTTGCTTGTTTATTTCCATTTATTGACTGGAATAGTCCAACTGAGCAAAAGCCCATTTTCTTTAGAAGTCCAGAGAGAAAAGCCCCACAACTATCACTAGACATGTTGAGTACAAAGAAGTAAAGTAGGTATGATTAACTTGTACATACAGTGATTTAATGTAGCCAGACTTACACATTTAAGTGCAAATAGTGATTGAATATAATCAATTATAAATGTATGTACAGGCTAGGCTGGTTGGTGAGGTAGAAGCATAAAAATTGGAAAATAGATTTTATAAGATAGAGAAAAGGAATAATAGGTCAGATGAGAGAGTGGGTAAAGAAAGGGATTATTATCATGTCTTCCTAGCCATGACATTTTAAACCTACTGCTGTCCCCACTTTTCTCCTTTTTGTTTTTGTTAAAGCACTTTACCTTATTCTACTTGTTTCATTTACCTTTATTTCATATTTCTCTGTTGTCTTTAGATAGCAGATATGGCTTAATTGAATGGAATCTTTACTACTATTCAGTTTTACCAAGCGAAAGAGAGGCTTTAATAGGACACAGTCTGTTCTGTTTTACCCCCTCCTTCAGTTAACGAACACTTTATTATCCACGTGTTACATTATTTCCTTTACAGAAGACTTCCCCTCTTTTCCTTCCCTTCCTGTGTGTACCGTATTTTCTCACTTCACCAGCAGTAGCTTGTCATGTATAAGCGCTGACCATTTTTATTCTTTAACTGACTGACCTGAACTTGCTTATTCTGTTTCCCAGTACTTTATCCCTGACATATTCCTATAGCCTTGTCATTCTCTTCAGCCCTGCCACTGTCCTCATTGTTCATTTGTCGTTCAGTCACCTTCTCCAACTTTATGCTTTCTTCTTCTCTGACAGATGACACACTGACACTTCCTTCAGCAGTGTTTTTTTTTTTCCTACATCATTACACTCTTACCTGGCTGTACCTTCAATACACATCCCAGGACCCTTTTTCACAAACGCAATATTTACTGGACCAATTCACACATTTCCACTTCATTCTTGAAGCTTACTGTAAACAGTACACCCTTTTCCAGCTTCATCTTTCCTATCATATCGGTATGTTACATCATTTCCAAATTTTACTTCCTCTCAACCGTCTTGCCCATCTCTTTTGAACTTCTATATTTTTTAAAATAAGTCTGAAACTTTTAAACCTTTCTTTCCTGTTGCTGGCTTTTACAACCCTACATCTAGTGTTTTGTATACTGTAAAATTCTAATTTTATTTTCTGTCATCCTAACACAGCAGTCAAGATATTAATTGAATCCAGACTTTTTATATTTCACACAAACATATCTACTTCCTTTAAATCCACATATTGCTTTTGTCCAAAGTATTGTGGCCAGTTAATTGTCCCTATTAGTTTTTGGAGTGTGAATAACACGTTTTATGTTGGAGAAACCTGAATTATAACAAAATGTGATTGAAGCCTGACACTGCATGCCCTGCTGCTGACCTGCACACACATACATAACACACCCTTCTTCAAAAAAAAAAAAAAAACCTACTTTATATTCCATGACCATCACCATAGTATCAAAATAAGAGGAAAGGAGATACTTTGCTGTTCATTAAAAATTCCTGTTGTACCACCTTCTTACAACAAACAACTTTCACCTGATATTTATCCAAAGTAGGCATAATTCCAGTATATAAAAAACAAATCTGATTCCATCACACTCTTGGTGCATTGACCAAATGATCTTCAAGCAAAGTCTTGAGATTATATGTTAAAACAGAAGGAAGTTGTATATAGTTTGAGGTTTCCTACTTTAAAACCTGGGGTTTGAATCAAGAGTTACAATGGAAGTATGTTTTAAATTGTGCGTAATTAACTGTGCAGTTGGCTAATTGTTTTAGGTTTGTTTTTAAATGGTTGTGGGAGTGCGTTTTTTTTGTACTTCCTTGAATTTGTTTCATTGAGGTGCCAGGACTGTGATTGAACAGTTAATGTGATGTTATCAATTTGCACCTTATCTTCACTGAGGGTTCGGATCCGACTAAGCCATTACCAAAGCTCATGGTCACAAACGTTGCTCTTGGGCACCTTCCCTTTACCCAGAATGCACCTCACACTTTAACCCAGATCTCATTTGCCGCTTTGCGAAGAACGTTGGTCTTTTGATCTTGGGCTCAGATAAGTGTTTTTTTTTTTTTTAATATATTTTATTTCATTATAACTTGTTTTGTTAATAGTTATTTACTCTAAACTTATTTTTCACTGTCGTTCTCCTTTCTGAGTTGCTGTAGCCTCTCTTCCTACTTTTTTAGGTAATCTTCACTACCATTGCTGGTAGGCCCCTTCCCTCCCCTTTTTAGTGGTCACTAAATCCTTTACTAACATTGTTGGTAGTTGTCTTTTTTTCCCCTTTTTTTGTAAAAAAATAATTTCTCTTTATTGCAGGTTCGTGTGTTTGGTTTGAATTTTTCTTGTCTGCTATGGCCGACAAATCAGACAAGCCTTTAGGCTTTAAAAAATGTGAGAAATGTGGCAAGAAAATGCCTCTAAGTGATTCATACACTGTGTGTGTGTGTGTATAGTTTAGGGGCTTTATACCTCCAAGAAGGCTGTAGGATATGTCATGAATTCAACCAAAGGACCTTGGTTGTTACTGTAAAACCAAATTAATGTTGAAAGGTCTTCCTTTTTTTTTTTTTTTTTTTTTTTTTTTTTTTTTTCTGAAGTCACTGCTGGTTTGGACCCTGCGCCCCCTAGCCAGTCCAAACCTCAAACTCCACCCTTCGACTCCCGAGAGATTCCTCAGAGCCGTCAAGCAAAAATTTTAAACTACCAGATCCGTCAGAGCCTTTGGATTCGAGTATGTGTGAGGCTGGTTCAGACAGATACTTGGAGTGGTCAGGTCGTTCGGCTCCAACGAGATTGGATCGGACTGGTAGTCCTGTTGAAGTTATTTCCCTCTTCTTATCTAGGCCTAGGTCTCCAGCCTTATCTTATCGGTCCACCAGAAGCCTTTCAGATGATAATGTGGACAGAGTAGTACAAAGGCTCCAAAGTACTCCAGCACTGGCCAAGCTTTTGTCTGATCTGATCCCTTGAGCTTCGGGATCCAACCAAGTCTCCCACCCAGATTTCTGTTCCTCTTCCGACTTCCTTCCAAGTTTCTGAGTTGAGAGATGTGAGCATCCAGATCCATCCAACATCTTACCAGAGGACTTCTCCTTCGAATCATGCATTTGCCTTGAGTTCCTCCACTCTGAGTCAGAGGACTATCTGAGCCGTTTTACACTGGTCGGGTATGAGGATCAGGTATCGACTCCGAGACTTGCGGATCGGTCCCTGATTGTTGGAGCTTTGGCTCAGTTGAGTTTGGCTCTGGCTTCATCTTCAGGCATTATGTCTTCTGAAGCTGGGGGGGGGGGTGGTGATGGCTCTGACTTCTTCTTTATCGGATCCAGAGGCCCTCTTGGTTCGGTAGCAGACTGCTTTCGAGGCTCTGAAGAGGGCTATGGCTTCTCCAGCTTCTTGGATGGGATCTTCTTCTGATTTCCAGACCCCATTTGTTCAGCCAGAGTGTCTTCCTTCTGGACTATCTCTGCCACAGGGACAGCGAGAACCTGGGCCTCAGGATACCACAGTTAGTACCCCCACCTCTTCCGGAACCGCCTCGGAGTATCCCATCGAGGAGGTCCCTAGGAAGAGGACTTGCAAGAAGTATTTAGACTCACCTGAAGAGTCCTTCACCTCTGGCACTGACTTCTATGAGGGAGAGGGGTTCCCATGGTCACCTCCTGAAGATGTCTCTTTTGGGGACATCCTTGAATTATTGAAGCAGAGAGATGGCTGTCAGTCCAGTAATCCTTCTCCAGAGGAGTCATTATACCTGAAGGCCTTCGGTTCTCGACATTTCCTCCTCCTCTTGGGTGACTAATTTCTTAGAGGGAGTGGGAGACCCCAGATTCTCTTGAGACTACCCCTTGAAGACCAAAATTACCTCACCTATTGGCAAAAAGTTGTGGACCAGAGGGATTGCGGTGGATGCCATGGTTGTGTTGCAGCAACCAAATAGGAGCACTTGGAGACTAGTTCCACTGTCCATCCTCCTAATACAGATTCCAGGAGGATGGATAGATGTGGGAAGCTCGTCTTTTCATCAGCAACCTTTGCTCTGCGATCCATGAATTACCTGGCTCACTTGCTATGTTGCAGAGGGATCTAATCAAAGAGCTTCCAGATTCCTTCAAAGGAGCAGTAGCTGAGGGGTCACGAGACTAGAGTTTCTTCTCAGCTCACCACCCTACATTCTACCGTTAATGCTTCCATGCATCTCATTTCCTATGCAGTGGATGGAACTTGCAGGGCAGCATGTTCAGGCATTTCTATAAGGAGACAGACCTGGATGTGTCTTTGCAACTTCGCAGAACCTTTTAAGTCTTCCTTTGTAAATTTCCCGTTTTGGGCCTAGAGTGAAAGAGATGCTGACCTGGTGTGAACAGGAAAGTAATAGCCTGTCTGCTGTGGGTATACATTTTTCCATGGCTCAAAGACCCTAGCCTAAAGGTCAAATGGGCAGCAAGTTAGTGGTTCAGAAAATCTCAGGGTTCTTTCCAGGACGTGCATGGCGAGAGTTCCCCCAGAGGCAGAGGGGTGAACAATAATGGAAGATCCCACCCTCATGGCAGAAGAATTCCGCAGAATCAGGGCCCCAGAGAATCCTTCTTTATTAAGCCTTTTCAGCACTCCTGAAGGGAGGCTCGATTGCTTTGCCCTGGAGGCAATCGGGGGATGACTGTCTCTGCACCTACACGCCTGGCTAAAAATAAACGACAGATGGGTGCAGAGCATCATATCCAGAGACGGTCTTATTCCCTTTTCCCAACCCCTTCCCAAAATCAAAAGGATCGCAGACGTTCCACCAAGTCAGAGGGAAAAGGCATCCATTCAAATTCAAAAGCTGTTTGACAAGAGTCATCCAGGAAGTCCCACCAGACTAGATAGAATCCGGAACTTACTAAAGGTTCTTTATAGTTTCAAAGAAAACAGGAGCCTGGAGACCTTTACTGAATCTCAGCAAACTCAACAAATCAGTAAAAAAGACACAGTTTCAGATGGTCTTGGTTCATTCCATTCTTCCTTTCCTGGAAAAGTACAATTGGATCTGCTCTGTAGACCTTCAGGACATGCTAGCACATAAAAATAGACAGGTGGTCCAGAAGGCACCTGTGCTTCTGACTGGGAGCCATTTGCTGTTAGTTTCGAGTTCTGCTCTTTGGTTTACTACAGCCCCCAGAGTGTTTACCAAATGCACTGCAGTAGTAACAGCTCACTTGAGACAACAAGGAATCCGGGTGTTTCCATATTAGGCGCTGGGCTCATTACTGCCCCGACTAGGCATCTTCTTATTCGGGTAAGAGACTACGTTCTAGAAGTTTATGCACTCTTAGGTACCATGGTAAAATCAAAGTCTTCTCTAGAACCCACACACAACTTCGAGTTCATAGGTGCAGTCCTGGATGCAAATCAGATGGGGTAGCCAAGCTGCCTCTCTCAAGAATGACAACAGTCAGGTCTCAGGTTAGGGTATTACTCGCAGAAACTCTATACCGGCTCGCCTGGTCTTACAAACTCTCAGTTCGATGGCTGCAGCAATTGTACTAGTTCCCTTAGCACAATACCACATGAGAATACTCCAGTGGCTCTTGTAAGTACAAGGGTTTCACCTTTTTTTTAATTTCTCCAAATCTTTTGGGTTTCTAATACCATGGATCCCATTCCTAAGTCAAAGTACGATTAAAATTAATGAAATTAGTATTGTTTCATTCTGTGATGTCAGACAAAAGTGCTCTTCACAGCACCCGCAATGTGCCCAGTAATTACTCCTCCTGTAATTCATATGGAGTTGTGTATTGGTATCTTATTTAAATATGGTAGACTTTTTTTTTTATAAGTCCTGTTGCTCCTACTACAATTGGAACTGTTTGGGTATCCTTTTTCCACGTTGCTCTTGTTTCTGCTTGCAGATTCTGATATTTTATAACCTTGTGTCTCTCTCTCTACACAGGACATTGTAATCACTAGATGTGGCGATTTCAATGAACAAAGCTGCTCTTTTCTTCTTTTCTTGGACTGCTACATCCAGTTTTCTAGCATCTGTCTTTTGAACTGTTGGTAATGGATGATCCCATGTGATGAAGACTTGATGATTTTCTATGATGCTTTGTGGCTCATGTTTCCAGTGCTTATCAGCCACTTCAGAACCATAATGTTTGCACAATCCCCAGTGCAACAGTCTCGCCACACTGTTGTTCCTTTTCAGTGTACAGGCCCTTTGCCATTAGTATGTCACAACCAGCAACGAGGTGTGTGACTGTTTCCAGTTCAGTTTTACAAAACCTACATTTATCTGTTTCTCCCACGTGTTCAATAGACTTTGTAAACCAGCGTGTACATAGACCACTGTCTTGGGCTGCCAGTGTTAACCTTTCATCTCTTGGTTTAAATTCACCTCTTCTTAACCATTCCTGTGTTCGTTCCTGATCAACATGAGGTTCTTCCAGAAGTTTTCTATACTTGCCACTATATTTATGATTTTTCAACATTTCTTGCCTTTTCATCTGGTCCTTCACCTTATATTCTTTTGTTTTTTGGCACATTCAGTTGCTGTCTGATTTTTATCTACTTCTGGTTTGATTTCCATTCCTGCTTGACGGCGATATGCTTCTGCTAGGTTAAGCACAGAAGTCATCTTAGATTTCTTCTCCTCATGTTTCAAAACTTTCACTACATTTGGGTCTCTTGAAGTTAGCAGATATGTGTCAAGTTGCACGATTGCAGATCTGTACATGTAATTCATTTCAAGGAGGTCCATCCCTTCTTTGGAATGAGGAATATATATAATCTTTGGTATACACTGATTTTTATAGATCATCTGGTAAGCATGAAGCACCCTTCTTGTTTTAATATCTAATATGTCCAGCACGTTTTGGGGCCAGTCAATCACTCCAAAACTTTAAGTTAGGACAGGCAAAGCAAATTGGTTTACAGCTTGGATTTTGTTCCTGGACGTCAATGCTGTTTTCAGGATTAATTTAAGCCTTCTAAAGTAGTCCTTAAGTTTTCCTCGGCTCTGACTCGGCCAGAATGGAAAAGCTCAAGGTTTTCAACCAGCTCGTGGCCTACTCAGTATCCCATGATGCACTGGTGCTTCCCCCAGATCATCTCGTTTCCCATTGCAACAGATCATGCGTTTCACCAGCTCTGGCCAGTGAAGTTTAAGTATATTTCTTGTTATTTACTAATTGTTACATTCCTTTCTGTTTATTTTTGCTAGTAGTACGTTAGATTAGTTAGTGGATAGCTAGAGGAGAATTACCCTCAGTGCTTGTGCACTCCTTTACTTAATTTTTCTTCGTTATGTGGCCGTTTTTATTAGGCCTAGTTTAAAACTCCCTGTTAGTGTAGTTTGCGCATAGATATATATATATATATATATATATATATATATATATATATATATATATATATATATATATACACACATATTTCATAGCTAAATTATTCTTTGTGTGTTACTTGTAGTTATAGGTAGTGTTAAAGCCCATTTTTTTCTCAGGGCATATATATACATGACTTACAAAGCCATGTCTGACCCAGCTCTGTTAGAAATGCTACATCTAAAGAAATCTCAATCCCGCCACACCACACGCTCCAGAGACCTCAACCTCATTACCACAATCAACCGAACATGCTGGAGGGACAGGTTCATAACCCAGAGACTGCCCATGCTATGGAATAGACTTCCCATACATGTCCAGCAGAGCACCTCACTGGCCCTCTTCAAGAGAAATCTTGATGAGTGGATGGGAAACAAAAAATTCACCCGAGCATCACTCCAGTGGCTCTATTCGACAGAGGCCCTAGGAACTAAGGTCGGCTGGCACGGTGCCAGGGTAATCCTATGGTCTAGGCTTGTAAAGGCTCCAGAGCCATTAGCCTAGCACACACCTATGAACATATATGTATGTATGTGTGTGTGTGTGTATATATATTTATATATATATATATATATATATATATATATATATATATATATATATATATATATATATATATATATATATATATTGACGGCCTAGACTTAGAGGCTAATTTTTTTCCTTTAGTCGTTATTTTTTAGGGCCGAGTTGTTATTGCCTGTTTAAGTTAGAAGGCTTTATAACTTCCTTAGTGTGTGTGTGTGTGTATGTGTGTGTGTGTGTGTGTGTGTGTGTGTGTGTGTGTGTGTGTGCGCTATAGGTTTAGGTTCTGTTAAAGCCCGTTTTTTTTTTTTAGGGCATCTAGAGATATATATATATATATTGCTAGTGTTTCTGCTGTATGGATTGTTATTTTTGTAGCATGTCTCAGTAAGAAAAATCGAAGTCCAGATTTAAGAAGTGTCCTAAGTGTGGATAAAAGATGTCCATAACTGACGGACATTCAGAATGTGTTTATTGTTTAGGTGAGGTTCACCTGCAAGAGGACTGCTCTATTTGCCATTCATTTAGCAGTAGAGTGTTGTATGAAAGGAAGAGTAAGTCCATTGCTAGGTGTCTAGTAAAATCTTCCTTTCAAGAATCACCAGACAAGACATCTAAACCTTCAAAAATTTCTTCTGGGTCGGAGCCAAAGAAAGGTTCATCAACTCCTAAACTAACAGACAAGCCATCTACTTCGGCTCCACAGGTATTGGAACAGACATTTGTTGTTGGTAAGAGCTGGTCCCCAGTTTTGGAGCTGGTATCTCCTACCCTCAAGTCACCTATTCTCCAGTCAGTGGCATCATCTGTTGCCTCTTCTCGGTCCTCAAGGCTCTTTCAGACATGGATGTAGATTGTGTGGTGCAGAGGCTTCTGCAGACACCGGCACTGGTCAAACTTTTGTCGGTGCCAACCATCAGGGCTTTGGAACATTCCAAAATCCTTCCTGCTTCTTCCATTCCTCTTCCGACCCAACTCGAGGTTTTGGAACCGGAGTGTTCGGAGCTGATAATCATGGAACTGTCTGAACCAACACCTGTTCCAGGCCTGTCGGTGCCGACTGTACCGTCTAGGAGCCGTCACTCGCCAGTTGTGTCCAGAGAGGATAGTCAAACTGACTTTTCGGTTCTAACTTTGCCTCTCGGGGCTTCAGCTTGGATGAGTTTGGCACCTACCTCGGGCTCAGAGCCCACCACTTCAGTGCAGAGGGAGTCACCTGCCTCTTTGGATTCAGGGGTTCCTTCTGATTTGAGCCAGGGGGGGCTTTCGATGCTATGAGGAGAGTATTGTCCCCTCGGGACTCTTATCACCAGGACCAATAACCTCCTCCCCTAAAGCTCCTGTGTCTGCCTCTGCTTCACAAATCTCACAAAAGAATAGAGACCCAGAGCCTCAGGATGCCCCATTGGGTGAACCCTTTTCTTCCAAGACCTCACCAGAAGCCCCCACTGATGAGGTTCCCAGGAAAAGGCAATGCAAGAGGAAGCATCTGGATTCCCTGCAGGAATCTGTCACTACAGACACTGGCTTAGATGAGTCAGAAGGGTCCCCATGGTCCCTCTCGGAGGATATCTCCTTCGCAGATATCTTGTAGATTCTTAAACAGTGGGTTGGCTGGAAGTCCATTAACCCTCCTGATGAGTCAGTCCTCCTGAAGGCTTTCTGGTCTCAGCCCTCCACCACTTGGGTGTCTCTCTGCCTTTTGATGAGCTGATGGAACTGGTCTCTCAAAAGGCGTGGGAGTCCCTGGAAACCATGGAACCTGTCCCTCTGCCTAATAAATTTATAACTTCTCCCCAGGACAAGGTCTTTCTAACCAAAGGAGTACCTGTTCATGCCATGGTGGTGGCGGCAGCCACCAAGAAAGAATTGTCAGAAACTTCTGCGTCTATCCATCCTCCTAATAAGGATTCTAGGATCATGGACAGCTATGGAAAGTGCATGTTTAGCTCAGCGGCCTTTGCCCTCCGATCGCTGAACTATCTCACACATTTTACTACACTACAGAAAGATCTCCTGAAAGAGCAGGGAGATACTCTACAGGGTTCAGTAGCAGTGGGGGTATTGGATAATGTAACTTCCCAGCTTGCTACCCTCAATTCTCTTTTAAACACTTCCATGTGTCTGGTCTCATGTGCAGCTGATGGAACGAGCAGGGCAGCGGGTACGGGAATTGCTCTTAGGAGGCATTCCTGGATGCACTGTTCCTTTGCGGAGCCCTTTAAGTCATCCTTTGTTAACACCCCTTTCGATGGCTCGTCCCTTTTTGGACTCAGTGAAGGAAACACTTACCAGGTTTGAGCAGGACGGAAAGACTCTTGTTGCCATCGGAGTCCATTTTTGCACCCTTACCAGACCTTACCCCAGTTGTCAGAAGGGAGGAAAGATGTAGTTCCGTAAAACTCAAGGAGCATTCCAGGACACATATGGTGAACCCCCCCCCCCGAGGTAGAGGAGGGGGTAATAATGGAAGACGCCATCCACTCGGCAGAGGAAGTCCGCAGAATCAGGGTGACAGAGATCAGTTGTTTGGAAAGCCCTATCAGCGCTCCTGAAAGGAGGCCCACCTGTCCATCTCTGGAGGCAGTCGGGCAACGCTTATCTTTGTACCAAGACGCCTGGCTAAAAATAACAAAAGATCGCTGGGTATAAAGCATCATATCCAGAGGATGCTCCATTCCCTTTGCCACCCCATCCCCTCTTGTAAGGAAAATCCCGGATGTTCCACCCAGTCACAGGGAACAAGCAACCATAGAGATTCAAAGGTTGCTGGAAGAAAGACTCTTCCAACCAGTCCCGGCAGACCAGAGATGATACAGTACTTACTCAAGGTTTCCAAAGAACACGGGACTGGAAACCCATTTTCGATCTCGGCAGACTAAACAAGTCTGTGAAAAAGACAAAGATGTCCTTCAAGGATGCATCTGCAGTCCTAACATATGGGTTGTCCTGCCTCAGGCAGCCCTTCGGTCGGCCGGATTCCAAAGTCTGGGTCTGGCCTCGGCTGATGTCGCACTTCACCCGACGTCATAGCTGCTGTGTATTGGGTATAAAGGCATCAGCCGACGCCATTTTTCCCAGTCTTTCTTGCCGCGTGGTGCCCGAAGCAGAAGCTGTTCGCAAGTGCCGGTCGGTCAGATCCAGAGATTTCTACTACCGAAGACTTCTAAAAAGCTAAGTACCCCGTTGGGGACTCTTTCTTGCCTCAGCCGATGTCAGACAAAGTAAATAATCGTTTAACTTGTGGGAAACAAATACCTCATAAGGATTTCCACTCTTACTGCCTTCCTTGTTTAGGCCCAGACCACGACGTATCAGCTTGTCTAGCCTGTGCTTCCTTCAACCGACGGACGCTTAGACGTCGGTCGGAGTTTGCTGAGGAGTTTTTTGGTCCCGCTTTTGCATACAAAATGCCGTCGGAGACTCCGACTACACAATTAGCGAAAAAGCGCAAGGAAAAGGACCGACACTCGCAGCCCGCGGTTTTGGCTGAAACCACAGTTAGGCCAACTGCGAGTGTCTCGGTTTCGGCTGAAACCGAGTCCTTGGTTCCTCCTTCGGCCGAAAGCATACCTCCGATAGCCGAGGCCTCACAGAGCATGGCTGAATCTGCTACTGAAATTACCCCTGCTGAAGCAGGCAACCAGGATTTATCAGATACTATTCCTTTAGACATAACTACCCCTGCACGTGGAGCTGCTAGACCCCCTGCTTCTATGTCTATCAAGGCTTTTTCCAGGGCTAAAGCAGCTAAATCTTCTAAGGCCTTACCTGCTAAAACCCCCTCACACAGGCCTACCTCTAGTTCCCAAATACTCAGCCTGGCTGAGGATCTCATTTCTTTGATCAGGAGATCCCAACCTCACCCAGACAGGGCCTCTCAACCCCCTCCAGATAAGAGGCCAAGAACTGAACCCCCGGAACCTGTTTCTACAGACTACTCCTCGGATGACTCCGATATTTCAGACCATCAGGAAGATCCATATTCTCCCTATGAGGATTCTGATGCAGAAGACTCCATTCCTTCTGCTTCTCCTCCTGAAGAATTTTCTTTTGGGGAAACCTTGCATGCTATGAGGGAACATTTTCAATGGCAGGGCCAGGATTTTTCAGATTCAAGGAAAAGGCTAAGGACTTTTTTACATTTACCACAGCATAGGCCTTTAGCTATTCCTCCAGTACTAACAGTTGTTGATGATGGATATAATGATGCCTGTACTGCCCCTGATTCTCTCCCTCCGGCCCCTGCCAAGCCTGACAGATATTACAGGGTCCCGGACACACACTACCATTTGTATAAGGCTCCTGTTGCAGATCCTGAAACCATTTCACAGGGCCCCAAAGCTGTAGCAGCTGCCTCTGCCAAAAACCCTCTCCCCTCTGAAAGGGAATCTAGAGCATTAGAGAGATGGGGTAAAAAGGTTTATACTTCTGCTACTCTTTCGGCCAGGGCCTTAAACTGTCAATTTCACATGATTCAGTACCAGGAATTTTTGTTAGACCAGCTAAATAAAAAACTGTCCTCTCCTGAACCTATAGACCGTAAGTCCCTTCAGGATTTGGTACACAGTTCTCAGCAGGTCAGTAACCATTTCTTAAAATGTGGCTATGATGCACTGGAGGCTTCCTTTAGATCAGCTATGACTGGAACAGTGATTAGAAGGCATGCCTGGTTAAAAGAACAATCCTTACCAGACCATGTTAAGTCAAAACTTCTACATGCTCCTATGGAGAAACAAAGTTTGTTTGGCTCCCCTGCACAGCAGGTTCTAAAGAAGGTGGAAGAAAAAGCAAAATCTGTCCAAACAGTCAAGGATTTCTTACAGGTCCAACCTCCGAGGTTTAGCAGAAGTTGGCCTTCGAAGAATTGGTCCTTTCCAGACACCTCCAGAGCACAAAGAGGCAGAAATAGACGCCAAAGAGGCAGAGGTCATTCCAGGGGTGCTTACAGGGGACGTCAGTGGCAGCCTAACAACCAGAGAAGTACTGCCACAGATTCAGCTACAACCACTTCCACAGGACAGACACAATGACTTGGCTCTGATTCCGCCTACCAGGGAACAACTGGAAGCACCCTTGGGCGGAAAACTAGCCTTATTTTCCGTAAACTGGCATTACATTACAGGAGACAAATGGACTTTACAAACAATAGACAAAGGCTACAGGTTTCACTTCCACACTCTACCAAAAAAGAGAGGAATGCCAAACCTACCACCAAGCCAAAAAACAAACGCTCTAAGACAAGTCAACAACCTACTAAGGATGAGAGCTATAGAAAAGGTACCGCCTATGGAACAAGGACAAGGATTTTACTCCAGACTTTTCCTTGTACCAAGAAAAGAAAATCAATGGAGGCCTATTCTCGACCTCTCCGCTCTGAACACATACCTCATTGTTCCAAAATTCAAAATGCTGACCCTACAGCAACTTCTTCCCATGCTGGGCAAGGAGTCTTGGCTGGTGACTCTAGATCTCAAGGAGGCATACCTGCACGTCCCTATACGACCAGATTGCAGAAGACACCTCAGATTTCTTGCAGGATCAGAGCATTATCAATTCTCAGCATTGCCCTTTGGCTTATCTACTGTGCCCAGAGTATTCACGAAATGCCTGGCATCAGTAATTGCTCATTGCAGGCTTCAGGGAATTCAAATTTACCTATACCTGGACGACTGCCTAATACAAGCGGACAACAAGACAAAGTTAACAAAAGATTTAGAAAAGGTTATACAACTGCTGCAAGCCTTGGGATACACAGTCAACATGCAAAAGTCAAGACTGGAACCATCCCAAAGGATAATATTCTTAGGTGCAGAACTGGACACATCAATTCAGATGGCCTTTCTCACAGAAGAAAAACAAAAGCAACTACCAGTCTATTTCATGACATTAACAACACAGACTCAGCTTACTGCAAGGAAAGTCCTGCAAGCCCTGGGTTACATGGCATCCTGCATAATATTGATTCCGCATGCCAGATTGCATATGAGAAAGTTGCAATGGTACCTAAGGAATGTATGGTCTCAACACAAGCACAGTCTAGAAGCCCAGATTCCAATAATTCCATGCCTGAAGCAAGAATTCCTGTGGTGGGCTCAGGCCTGTCAGCTGAACTGAGGATTGCCCTTCCACAAACCTCATCCAAGCCAGACCATCACCACGGACGCCTCAGACCTAGGCTGGGGGGCGCACATGGTGGACAAGTGTATACAAGGCCTATGGACACAAGACCAGCTGAATCTACACATAAATCAAAAGGAGATGCTGGCAGTGAAACATGCAATCCAGGCATTCAGACCATTCCTTCAACAAGGTCACCTGCTGATAAGGACGGACAACACCACAGTCATGTGGTACATCAACAAACAGGGAGGTACACACTCATATCCTCTATGCCGGATGGCAATGGATCTGTGGAATGTGGCCCTGAGCTTCAACATTCAACTCCAGGCCAGATTTGTACCAGGAAAAGAAAATTCACTAGCAGACACCTTAAGCAGAACTACCACGGATGCTCACGAATGGATGCTACATCCAGATATCTTCAAAACCATAACAAAGAAATGGGGACTACCAGAGATAGACCTGTTCGCCTCCCCACACAACCACCAATTGAAGAAATTCTGCACAAGAGCATACCACCCACTTGCTTGGAGGGTGGACTCCCTTTCCTTCAGCTGGAAAAACCTGATAGCATATGCATTCCCACCTCTTCCTTTGATGTACAAAGTCCTACTGAAGATCAAAGAGGATCAGCCAAGGATAATCCTGATAGCTCCAGACTGGCCGAGGCAACATTGGTGCCCGCTACTGAGGAGCATGTCTCGGACACACGCATGGCCTCTACCTCTATGTCCTTTACTTCTAACACAGAACAACTACAAGATCCTACATCCAAACTTGAAAACACTACAGCTAGCTGCTTGGAATATTGCATAAAACAAAATAACCCAGATTTATCTCAGAGGGTTAAGGACATTATCCTGGAGGCTCGCAGACCCTCCACTAGGAGGACTTACTCAGCCAAATGGAAAAGATACCTCATTTGGAGTGCAGCAAAAGGGGAGAATGTATCATTGGCAAACATAGCAAATATCCTGGAATACTTAGCAGAACTGTTCAACAATGGCCTGTCCTACTCCTCCATTAAGATTCATGCATCAGCAATTTCAGCAGAATACAACATGGATCCTCCAGTCTTCTCTCATCCTCTACTAAGGCAGTTCCTGAGAGGAATCAAAAATGTAAAGCCTCCAAGGAAACCACCTTTGCCTACATGGGATCTCAACTTTGTGCTGGAAAAGTTAACACTTCCCCCTTTTGAACCAGCAGCAACAGCAGACTTACAGTTCTTATCTTGGAAAACTGCTTTCTGCTTGCAATCACTTCAGCAAGAAGGGTATCTGAGTTACATGCATTAATGGCAGTACAGCCCTTCCTTATCTTCCATCAGGATAGAGTGTCTCTGAGAACTAACCCTACTTTTATCGCAAAAGTAGTCTCCAGAGTATCATTGAACCAAGCGATTCATTTACCTACATTCTTCCCCAACCCACAGAACAGGGGGGAAAGACTACTACATACCTTGGATGTACACAGACAATTACGCTACTATCTGGACAGAACTAAGACCAACAGGAAAACTGACCAGCTTCTGGTAGCATATGCAACTGGAATGCAAGGAAAAGCAATTTCAAAACAGACAATCTCAAAATGGATAGGAAATTGCATTAGATTTTGCTACTCTTTTCATGGAAAGACAACTCCAGAAAATATCAGGCCTCACTCCACAAGAGCTACAGCCACCACTACAGCTTTCCTACGAGGAGTGGCTACCAAAGACATTTTAGAAGCTGCTACTTGGAGCTCCGTGCATACATTTGCCAAGCATTATAATCTTCCCATATACTCCAGATCCCGAGCAGGTTTTGCAACTGCTGTTTTGCAAGGGATCTTAACTACACCATCTTTAGCTTAGTACCTCCTCCCCCAGTTTGGCTATGGTATTCTACCCATATGTTAGGACTGCAGATGCATCCTTGAAGGACATAGTACAGTTTTGTACCTACCATAAATGTAGATGTCCGATAGGCATGCATCTGCAGTCAGGATTACCCACCCTCCTTCCCCTCTGTGGTACTCCTAGGGTATTTACCCCTCTTTTAGCTAGCTGGGGGAATCTATTATGGTGTATTTGTTTGTATATATGTATATATCTATATATATATATATATATATATTCTCTTATTGTTTGCTCTCTACTGTTTGGAATTATTTGCATTTATCCAAATTTAGCCTTCCTACAGGGCACCTGACATCTGGGGCAAGAAACACTGAGGAAAATGGCGTTGGCTGATGCCTTTATACCCAATACACAGCAGCTATGACGTCGGGTGAAGTGCGACATCAGCCGAGGCCAGACCCAGACTTTGGAATCCGGCCGACCGAAGGGCTGCCTGAGGCAGGACAAACCCATATGTTAGGACTGCAGATGCATGCCTATCGGACATCTACATTTATGGTAGGTACAAAACTGTACTTTCTGGATGGTCATGCTACAGTCAATACTTCCCTTTCTCGGAAAAGACAATTGGTTGTGCTCGATAGATCTCCAGGATGTGTACTACCACATCAAAATGGCCAGACCATCCAGGGATCTTCTGCGCTTTTGTCTGGGAGCCAGTCACTACCAGTTTCGAGCTCTGCCCTTTGGTCTCACTACAGCCCCCAGAATGTTCACCAAATGCATGGCAGTAGTCACGGCTCACCTGAGATGTTTAGGATTCCAAGTGTTTCCATACCTAGATGACTGGCTCCTCACCACCACAAACTTAAACCTCTGCAGTCAGTTTGGGATTACTATAAATTCAGAAAAATTTCCTTGTTGTGATCCAAACATACCGTTTTGATAGGAGCAGATATAGATACCATTTCCATGACCGCAAAACTTCCACCAGAAAGGGTTTGTGTTCTGTGAAAACAGGTCCTGAATCTTCTAGCAAAAGAAAAAGCCTTCGCTTCAGTGGTGCTCAAATTATGGAGGACAATGGTGGCAGCAATCATTGCGATACCTTTAGGTCGAATGCATATGCGTATACTGCAGTGGCTTCTCTTTACTCAATGGTCCTTTCAAGAACTTCCAATGTCACATCAAATTGTGATAACGAACTCATGCAAGAATGACTTTCGCTGGTGGCTGACATCTCAGCAAGTAACAATAGGTCACCCCTTTGTTCTACCCACTCCCATTGCCACTGTGACCACGGACGCCTCCCTGATAGGGTTGCGGGGGGCATTATCAGGGAAGAACAGCCCAAGGCATGTGGAAGGAACACTTGGCTCACCTGCATATCCATGTCCTAGAGATGAGAGCGTACTTCTAGCATTGCAGTCCTTTCAAGACTCCCTTTCTCTAGGGGCTGTTGCAATTCAGGCGGACAACATATCCGTGGTCTGGTACATAAACAAACAAGGAGGAACCAGGTCTTACCCCCTATGTCGAGAGGCCCCGAGAGTATGGCAGTGGGCAACTTCCACCCAGCGCTTTCTGATAGCAATGCACATCCTGGGGAAGTCCAATGTCATAGGAGGCAAATTGAGCAGAGCAATTCATTTGCCTCACGAGTGGTCCCTGAAACAAGAAGTGGTGGAAAGGGTATTCCACAAATGGGGCCAGCCTTGCTGCGACCTCTTTGCTTCTCCAACGAACACGAAAGCAGCTATTGTGCCCTAATCCCCCCACGGAAGATTCCTCAAGGGACGTGCTTGCACACAGTTGGCCCCGGGTCTTCTTTATGCCTTTAGTTTTGCAGAAAGCAAAGACTCTGGGAAGGACCATCATTCTAATAGCCCCTTACTGGCCTTTTCAGATTTGGTTCCCCTTTCTTCAGCCTCATCTGTTGGATGAACTTTGGATCCTGGACCCAGTTCCAGATCTTCTGATTCATTCATCAGGGGCTGTTCATCCTGCCCTTCATGCCTTCAGATTGACAGCTTGGCTGCTCCAATCCCCAGAATAGCCAGGTTTCAGAACCTGTCAGCTGTAGCTCAGCACATTCTAACATCCTCTCTCAAAGCATCTACCAGGAAGTTATACCTTAGTAAGTGGAAAAAGTTTCGATATGGGTGTGTCACAACAATATTGACCCATATCTGGCTTCAGTTTCATCCATTTTAGAATTTTTGATCAAACTTTTCAACGAGGGGACAGCTGCAACAACCATTCGGTTTTAATTGGCAGCAATTTCTAACTTTCATCTGGGTGATCAGGGGCCTAATATCATGTCTCACAGGCTCTCTAAAGCATTTCTTAATGGTACTATTCATTTGAGACCTCATTAAATCCCTGGCTACATCATGGAATCTAAATTTTGTTCTTTCACGAATCATTCTACCCCCATTTGAACCAGCCTCATCTTGTGACCTGAAATATCTATCGTGGAAAACCATTTTTCTATTAGCTATTACTTCTGCTTGGAGGGTTCCAGAGTTAGAAGGCTTGTCCATAAAGTCCTTATATTTGATTTTTCATAATGACAGTTTCAGTTAGGACAAACCCGTCATTTTTACCTAAGGTTTGTGCAGAGACAAATCTCATTAAGACTATAGAATTACCTGTTTTTTCCCAAAGTATACTAATAAGATGGAACATATGCTGCACAAGCTTGATGTCCTCAGGCAGCTTTGATTCTGTTTACACAGGACCAAGGACTTTAGAAAATCAGAACAGCTCTTCATTTCATTCTCAGACTCAAAGAAAGGTGCTCCAGTGGTAAAAACCACCTTGTCAAAATGGCTATCAGATTGCATCTCTTTTACATATTGTTCTATTCACACACCATTGCATCAAAAAGTAAAGGCCCACTCAACTAGAGCTGTCTCTACATCTTCAGCCTTTCTGGCCAAGCTACCAATAGATTCCATTTGTGCAGCAGCCATGTGGTCTAGGCCTCATACATTTATCACTCATTACAAAGTGGATAGGGCCTCCAGGGACAAGGCCTCCTTTGGTTTCACTGTCCTGAGGAATATACTCCCGTGAGCCACCCGAGAAAGATGGTGTTTGGGATGCTAACCCATCAGTAAGAATGAAGGCAAGACTGAACAATTCACATAAAGAAGTTATGTACTAACCATAACGTTCCATGTGAGTTGTTCATCTCGCCTTCATTCTTACGTCCCACCCACCTAACCCCCTTCCAGTTTTTTCTTGGGGACTGAGAAGTTGGACAACTCATGGCGGTGGTGGTCTTTATCTGGTTTATTCTTGATATTACTATTACAATTTTTATATGTTATCCTTACATTAGTTGGCAGCAAACAAGATGTGAGGGAAGCACACCAGTGCATCATGGGATAGGGAGTAGGCCACGAGCTGTTTGAAGACCTTGAGTATTTGCATTTTGGCTGAGTCGGAGCCGAGGATCAGCTCCGAACCCATCAGTAAGAATGAAGGCGAGATGAACAACTCGCATAGAACGTTATAGTGAGTACATAACTTCTTTTTTTCCTCGTGCTGCAGTTTTCTTGCTTTAAAAGTTGTTTTTGCACATTTATTAAGACCAAATGACATTCTAATATCATCTGAAAAAGTTTTAACTTACAGCTGTGCTTTCAGTTCCTCATCTGATGACCTGTACCGTTTTAAATCCTCAACAAAGAGAAGATGAGAAGTCTTTTTCCTAGGAGCCACATTATAGCCATGGCCTAAACTGTTCAATAGACAGCTTAATGGGTTAAGGGTAAGGCAAAATAGTAACAGTGACTGAGAGATACCCTGGAATATCCCCCTTTGAATTTTTATCCTTGGGATAGTAATTTTTCCTTTATCATGATTTAATTTCAGAGTAGTCTGCCATTGTTTCATGGTCACTGTAACGTAGTCTATCAGTGTAGGATGTATTTTATACATTTTTAAGCACTCTTTTATCCATGAATGTGGGGTACTATCACATGCTTTTTTGTAGTCAATCCATGCCATACTTAAATTCTTCCCCTTTTTACAGTTCTCCACTGTGACTTTATTTAATATCAGATGATTCTTTGTTCCATATGAATTTTTCTCGTTTATGGTTTATACGTAGTCGGTAGGCAAGTTATTGGTCTATAAGTTTTGGGGTAGCTTGCAAGTTCATTCTTAAGTAGGAACATTGTTTTACCTATTAGCCAGGTTGGTGTCTGTTCAGAGTACGTGTATAAATAGTTCTTACTCGTGGTTAAGTCTTCGTGCAAAGATGTTAATACTTTTAACCAAAAGGTAGGTACTGCATCTGGGCCTGATGTTTTCCAATTAAAGCCTTTTCTTAATTTTGTTTCAGTCTCTCTAGCTGTTACTTCATCCCATTTCATCTCTTGTACCTTTAAACTTCTTATTCTTTCTTTTATTTTTTATCCATTTAGCAGGATCTTCATAGATACTTCTCCAAAACGCATCTATTTCTTTTTTTTTTTTGGTGGTCTTTCAATTCCTTTTACTTTGTTTCCCAATTCTCTATAAAAATTTTTGGTTCATTACTCATTACTAAATTGTACTGCGGTGGTGGTGCTGCGGTAGTGTTGTTGCCTCACAGTTAGACGTTGCCCATTCGATTCTCAGAGTGTCTTCTGTGTAGTGACATGCATGAATGGGCGTTCCTTCATTGAAGGTTATGCGTTAGGCCGGCAAGCCAGTACGTAAAAATCTACTGCCAATCATTAGTGGACCGGAGTTCCGCTGTGGCGACCCCTAACCGGGAAAAGCCGAAAGACACAAACAAACAAACTCATTACTAAATTGTTTATTTTGTACTTATCTTCTAGGTTTTTCTGCATATGCTGAAAAATTTAGTTCATTTACAGTAGTGTATATTAGATCCTGGTCTGTTCTAATACTGCGCACTGCGTTTATCACATTTATCTTTCTAGTATTTTTGTTCTATTCCCTCTTCTATGTTCTTCTAACAGTGACAGTTCTTGTCTTAATTGCTTTATATTTTTCTCTATTCGATACTTTCATGATGGTATTCAGTTTCTCCCCTTCCTTTGCCTCACTACCCTGTGCTCTTGTGGTATAACTGTATCAGTTAATCAGTTATTAATATAGCTGCACAGTAACATATCCTGATTACTTCTGTTATATCACATGGATCTCTATGGACAGTCCTAATTACTGTGTTCATTTGTTTTATCAGACTTATGACTTTTGGGGTTTTATTGACCTCCTGCAATCAATTTCTTTCATTGATTTTAATATATCTATCTTTGGCCATTAAATCTAGCAACTCTTCTCTTAGTTAATTTTTTTTCCAAACTAAGGGCACATCCTTTGTTTTCCAGTTCCTGCGGGCATTCTCTAGAAAGTTCTGTAGCATCTTTCTGTGGCACCTTATCTTCAATTTCATCGTGTGCCATCCATTGCTTTGTCATATGGGAACTCACTGGCCTATCACTCTTCAGGGTTGACTGCATCAGAGTTTCCGCAGTCTCCTGTCCCTTCCCTTGCTGTTTAGCTTTAATTGAACATTTATACTGATTTCCTATGGAAGGCTCCAAAACATCTTGATATGGCACCTGACCAATTGCTTCCTTTTCCACTGATTTCCCCTTAATTTGGATATCCATTACTCTATCCTGTTCTGGTGCTTTTTACATTAGATTTTCTACACTGAATCCTTCACTTCTCAGGTACTCCATAACCTCAATATCTATTTCTTTAAATTCTCCATTACTGATCTCCTTTTCGTCTTTTCCTCTGTCTTCTTATTTGTTTGTATTGTAAGATTTGCCATAGCTGTATTCATTTGCCTGTATTTCTCTTCAGATATCTTTGTTGCTGCTCTTTTTGTATTGGCTAGTTTTGCTTTCTCAGTGGCATAAATATTACACTATATTAAATCTCTTTTTTTTTTTTCCATGTCCATATTCCTTCTTCAGATGTCTCCTGATCTTCCTGTTTCTACTTGCTTTGGGGCCCTTCATAGAGCCTCCCATGTCCTTCAGGATTCGCCTCACCAGCCTTTGCAAACAAGTCCTTCTCTGGTGGCGTCAGTCCGATCAAGTGACTCAAAGTTGCCCATTTGTTCCTCCATAACCCAAAGTGATGGTGACCACAGATGCTTCCCATATGGGGGGGGGGGGGCATAGAGGCCATTCTGCATATTAAATGTCCTAGAGATGAGGGCAGTGCTTCTGGTGTTGCAAGCATTTCAGGACTCTCCCTCAAGGGACTATTGCAGTTCAGTCAGACAATATGTCCGCAGTCTGGTACATCAACAAAAAAGGGGGAACCGTATCTTACCCCTGTGTCAAGAAGCCCTCAGGCTTTGGCAATGGGCAGTTTCATCCAACCATTTTCTGATAGCAGCGCACATCCCGGGGAAGTCTAGCATGATGCCAGACAAACTGAGCAGGACTATTCTAATGCCTCACGAGTGGTTCCTTAATCAAAGAATTGCAGAGATTCTCCATCGATGGGGCCAGCCTTGCTGCGACCTTTTTGCCTCTCCATGAACAACAAATGCAGCAACTATTTTGCCCCGATTCCCACTCTGGGGGAGTACCCGATGGATGTGCTCCTCCACTTGATTTCGGATGTAAAGTTTTTTTTTTTTTTTTTTTTTTATTTGGCCAGGTGTTAACCTTCATTGAATTGGCCGTTCGAAAATTTTAGATTGCGATATTATAAGATCGAGCTTTATTTATTAGATTACCTATAGCTTCAATGTTGTAATATAGATGCAGTTTTTCACACATTATTAGTGGGCACTTTTGTTTATCGTGGTTACTGGATTGGATGAGTTTATTTTGTGGTAGTTTGAGCCAGAATAATAGTACTCAAAAAAAAATGCTGGATAGATAGATTTTTTTGTGCTGTCTGGTAACAGTAATGACAAAACCTCAGTGGAAATTGCTAGTGTTTTTTGTGATTGAAACAAGATATATTTAAATTGTTTTTCAACATTAGTTCCGGATATTGAGTTGAAGGTAACTGCTGAATTAAAATCACAAATTGACAAAACTGGTGATATTATTCCTGCAAGAAAGCAGTGTATTTGAATTTAGTAGTGGTGAGGAAGTGTAAAGAACTGAATATCACCTCCCTTGGTTTATAAGTTTTTCAGGTGCCTTCAGCATTGTTTGTCGACAGATCCTGTGGAGGATGCCTTTAAGAAAATGGGGATGGCAGCAGCACATAAGTGCACTTTAAAATGGATCCAGAGTGAAACTGAACATGATGTGTTGTAAATTGAGAAGCTGTCTGTAAGATAAAGAAATGTGTAAAAATAAAGTTTCGACTGAGGAACTGACTGATATTCTGAAAATGTTAAATTATATAGTTCGGCTGCTGAGGAGAGATTGTTAAACATAAGATCCACAGGGACAATGATGATGATTAAAAAAATAAAACATTCCTGTGCAGCAATATAGGCCTCGTGAGAGAATATAGCAATAACCCACGCCTGGGTGTGGGTAATGCTGGATTTACCCACGGTTGGCGTGGTTTGGTCCCGAGGGTGAAGCCCGAGGGACCAAACAAAGCCAACCGTGGTAAACAGCATTACCCACACCCAGAAGTGGGTTATTGCTATTGTACAATGACATTATTTAGGAAAAGAAATAATTACTTTTCTTAAATAATGGCATTGTATAATGCCTCTTTACTGCCCTTCCGCAGCTGTCTGGTATTCTGCGGCAGTTCTGATGTACCGCATGCCTCGCAGTACATCAGAGCTGTGGGCAAAAGCACTGTTTCGCTATGTTAAATGGGTTTAACATAGAGAAACAGCTTTAAAATAAGCAACGGAGATCTCCGTTGCTTATTGTAAAGTTGTCTCGCTATGTTAAACCCATTTAACATAGTGAAACACTAAAAAGCAACGGAGATCTTGCGATCTCCGTTGCTTTTTTTTTTTTAAACTGTCTCGCTATGTTAAATGGGTTTAACATAGCAAGACAGCTTTAAAATAAGCAACGGATATCTCCGTTGCTTATTTTAAAGCTGTCTCGCTATGTTAAACCCATTTAATATAGTGAGACAGTTTAAAAGCAACGGAGATCGCAAGATCTCCGTTGCTTTACATTGTCGCTATGTTAAAGGAGTTTAACATAGCGAGACAGCTTTAAAAAGCAACGGAGATCTCCGTTGCTTTTTTAG
>NC_056741.1:348899759-348984759 GCF_019279795.1 Protopterus annectens | reverse complement strand
GTGTAAGTTATAATACCCCTTATTGAAGATTTTATTTTTGCGACAGTAGTTTGATTTAATGAGAGTGAAAACTGGGAACTGTGGCAGTGAGCATGCCTTTTAACTCTTAACACTAGTGTTTTCTGAGCCAATGTGTTACAGTTGTAGCTTCTCTATTGCAGATGCTTAAATTGTTGGCCTGGGTGCTGAACATCAAGGAGTAGTTTTGAGTAGCTGGACCTACTTCAGAAATGTGTCAAAAATTTTGCTGATGTCTCTGGTACTTACATTTATTGTTTGATATTTGTATGTTTCGTGGCCTAATAACTTATATATATTGTCATTGATGGCATATAGTGCATTGCTCACTCAAGGACTGGAGATTCTGTACTTCTTCTCTTTATATGTATGTGAATTTTTTGATATTTTTGCAGAAGAAACAGACCGAGGTGTTGATCAGCTGGATGGCAAGGAGCGTTCCGAATCACCAGGGTGTGAGCAGAGTGATGCAGGCAAGGAAGAACAGCTGAAAGTTCGACTACCCACACGCTCAGACATGATCTGTGGCTATGCCTGTCTGAAAGGTATGTTGAATGTCAATTAATATGAAAGTAGTTTACTCAATGTCATGCTGAAAAAATGTGTTTTGTAATTCATGCATGCTGAAAAACTGAGTCTGTGCTATTTAGCAGAATTCATGTTTGGACAACTGCAATGTCTAAGAAAATAGATAAGTTGACAGTAGGCAAAGAAAGAAAGTTTTTTTAGGGATCTTGATTTCTTTTGGACTCCACTGAGGTGTTGGCTCTAGTCTTACTTAACTCATTGTTTACCAGTCTGACAGGGGTTAAGAACATGCACAGAAGTATAAAGCACAAGGATTATGATCAGCGCTGTCGTCATAACTGAGTTGTTATATATTTGAAAAAAGGATGCAAGGAATTCACCTCAGTAACAATATGAAGAAAAGCCTGAGCGGTGAATCTTGGCATCCATTTCAAGTTATTATCGAAAAGGTACAGTCATAATTATTGTAGCACACAAAGCTTTACCTACTCCATGTACTGCCAGTTACACAGAAAAGTATAAGCGAGTCAAGCAGTTTACAGCATTGAAAGCTGTAAAACACTTAATGCTGCCACATGAGTCTTTGTAGTACTTGGTGCTTTTAACTGATGAAATGTACTACAAGATGGAAAGACAAAAGTGTAGGAAGTTGAAATGATTTACAACCATGACATCTGAAACGCACTCAGAGCTGCTCATACGCAGTCAAAAGCTAAGTGTATCCGATTCTGTAAAAGCTTTAAAAGTTGTAATACACTGTACACTGCACATACAAAAAGAAATTAGTCAATCCAAAGTGTATCACAGCCTTTATAACTGTTTGAGCTGGCTGCTGTTTTAAGTTGTAGCATAACATCGGTGCTTAAGAGCACTGACGCTTACCAAAATTATCTTCTCCACAAAGTGGAAACAGTTAAGGGTCTCAAAGAATATTCTGTAACATTTGTTCATAGTCCATGTCATAGATTATTATTAGTGGAGGAAAAAACATTTAGGCAGTTTGTACCCGTGTATTATGGGTTATGAATGAGATACTAAACTAACTGCCTAAATGTTTTTTCCTCCACTAATAATAATCTATGACCCGGATTTTGAACAAATGTAACAGAATGTTCTTTGAGACCCTCAACTGTTTCCACTTTGTGGAGAAGATCATTTTGGTAAGGGGTACAGGATGTTTGGACCCCAGTAAAAAAATGTAACATAAGTGAAACCGAAGCACATCAAAGCAAAAATAGAAATGAAAGAATGTCTAAACATTCTTAAAATTTGTTTAGAAAGTATTTATTTTCTGTTTATTTGCTTCAACTACACTTACTTTAATCTAAGTGTAAATTTGAACTTTAATTATATATACAAAAACAGTAAGTGCCAAAAAAAAGTTTGCTGACTAATCCGGAAGTTCACGGCATTAACTAGTCCGGAGTTTCCGTATAATGATAACGTCATTGTTACATAAAAATAAAGAAAATTAGCGATAAAACAACAAGTAAGGATTAAAAATAAATTATATTTAAAAATGAAAACATAATGGGCAGTCATTTTGACAGATGTCTGCTTTGATGTTCTGTTTCCCTGCTGAAGTTAATGGGCTGTGGGTGTAAGCTGTAGAGGCACTGAGCATTGTGATAGTGAGGTGGATGTTTGGCCTTAGAGTTGCACTTATAAGCTTTGAACTACTTGTTGATACTTTTTACAAATAAATTCTTGAGTCGTTAAAAACAGTGTTTTACTTAAGAATGTTTGTGCACTGTAGATGGATTAGACTGTATTGTGTGTATGTTTGTCTTTGCACTCTGCAATCAAGTCAAGTCCTCTGCAGCACTACACATTATCAATGTTGCTGGAAATCAAGAATTTACATTTACTCAAACATCCATATCCACTTTCCTGAGGTTCTGATGTGCTTTGATGGTACACTGTGGGAAATGGCGAAAATTGCATGTTGCTGCTTGAGGTTTGGTGGTAGTATAAATGTTCAAGATGAAGAAGGCATATTAACCTGAATAAAAAATTGATTTCATTTAATTGTAAAAAAATTATTTATAGTAGATAATAGATTAGTTAACATATCAACATAATATAAAATAAAAACAAATATTTGATGGAAAACATGTTATAAAGTAACAGTAGTCATAATATGTTAAAACATAACACTAGTTATTGTATATTAAAGATTTAAATGTTATATTTATATGTTATATTTATACCAACCAATGTAATTAAAATATTAATAAAAATATATTTACAGTGAAAAATTAACAGTGTTATTATTGAATAATTGATTAATAATATATTTACAGTGAAAAATTAACAGTGTTATTATTGAATAATTGATTAATAACTTAATGATAAAGTATTTAAAAGAATATATTTGGGGTCAAGCAGTCCAGGATCGGACTGTCTGCTAAAAATCCCATATACAATACATATAAATTTATACATGGAATTGTATAGAAATGCACTGGGGTCGAACTGTCCAGGGGCAAACAGTCTGGGGTTGAATAGTCCTGCTTCCGTACTGCTCATATGGAGGCAGCATTGCTAGCAGCCTTCTCCATTTTTTGTTGCCATTGTCACCTTTTTACTTCTCTCAATAACACCAGGGTAATTTCACCTGTGCACTGGATTGCACTTCCTGATTGTTTGCTACTTCACAGAATTTTAATAAAAAAAAAAGTTGGTGTGAATCTGGTAGGTTGTTGACCTTTCTGTTAAAATAATGAAGAAACAGTTACTTCTGTTTTGAAAATGGAAGTCAGGAAGCTTGACAAAAAATAGGAGAATAATTATAAAGCAGTTAAATGTGAATCATCAAAGAAAGGGTCAAAAGAACTTTAGTGTTTTTTCCATTGAGGAGACTATTAATACTCAGCTCTTCAAAATGGGTATATGACATCATTATTAAAATTACCAAAAATTGCCCTCCACAACCTTGGTGCTGTCAGGAGATGAGAACTTAGCAGTACCTTATTCACTATCTACATTGGCATTCCTTGTGATTGTATCAGATACAGGCACCATAACATTAGATGAACCCAGGACTTCAGCAGTATTTAACCAAGCTGCACCCACTGTTTCTACAGCTGACTTGACTCTTGTCTTGATGTTATCTTTCTTTGACTGTAAAACCCTTGCAAGGTAATATTTTAATTTGATGTAGGAAACCATGGTGAAACAGCAGGGCCCAACACTAATTTGCAGGTGGGCAACTAACAGTTGGTGGATGAAACATAAAAATGCAACCTTTGCATATATCTGAGAAAGTTCAAAAAAGCAAAAATAAAATGATTGTTTTACCTAGTGCATTCATTAACAATGAGGACTTTTGCAGATAGGAATCTGATGATGAAAATTCTTTCACATTACTCCATTTCTCCTCTGGAATATATTCATTTTGTAGATACTTTAAATGTTATTTGAGAATGTTTCATGTAATATGTAGTGAATATCTCATCCCCAAATAAGGACTATCAGATGTCCAAATATGGCGAGACTCCCCGATTCTAAGTAAACAGTGTCACCACATACTTGGCCAAGATGTTTTGAAAGCAAATAGTGCCCAGGTTCACAGGCACCAATTCCAAAAAAGGTCAGTGGAATTTGCAGGTAAGGCAGGTCATGTTGCTGCTAAGGCACTTGCGTAGCCCACATGGTTTCATATCATTGTTCCTCCTTAGAGCAAATACAGAACAATTCTCAATCTGTCACAAACAGTAATAAATGTAGTAGCTAAAGTGGACAAAGTTTTGAGAAGCATGTGAAGATGTTACCAGACTTCATTGTTTCCACTGAGCGTTGCTCAGTGAAAGCATTTTCTGGCCAAACTCCATTGATATTGTGTTTCTGATGTAAGCGTAGTGATTAGTTTCACATCACTGTAGCATACTGAGACAGCCATAAATAAGCTCCATCTCCCTGATGTTTTGCCAGGTGCATTTGTTGCACAGACAAGTGAAACTATGTATGTTGTATTTGCATCTGTAGAATGACAGAATGTGTGTGGTGACAGGGAAGAAGTACAACTTACTAATGTAGCATGATAGCTGTGTATTGTACTTGAGACAGACAAGACACTAGTGTAACTTGCAGCTTGTAGTTGTGGGTGATGGCCGTCATGAAGTCATGTTCAGTGTAGAACTCTGGTGACATTCCCTAGATAAGGCGATTGCCATCCTTCGTGTTGTGTTCTGTTCCCTACAGGATAGCGTGGTGGGTATTTGTATAGTTTTGCTCACTTTAGAAGGTGTACATTTTGATGGACCTCATTAAGGTAGCTTGACATTACTTCATCCAGCGTTTAGTTTCTAACAGTGGATTAAGCATGGGATCCTACTGCATGGCTTCCCAGTGCTGAGCAACTGGTCATGCCAAAGATCCATTCACTTCAACCTGGGGAAGATCGAAGCATTTTGCAGGGTTCTGACACCTTTTCAGTAGTTTTCAGTCAGGTTGTCTTCATATTAGAACGGTCAACATTGCAGTATTGTAATACATAAACCAGCAGAACCCAGATGCTTGCCAATGTGTAAAGAGGCAGTTAGTTTGGAAATGGGCCTTGTAATATGAGATAGTAAACTAAATAACCAATGTTAGAAGAAGCAAGCCAGGATCCACGAACCAGTATTTATTGAGCGCTTTTGTTTTTTGGAATAAAAAACTTCATCAGAATAAAACAATTACAAATGAACAGTGACTGACCCAACTTATATAGCAATCTTACTTACAAAAATATTAATTAGCAATCAGCTTGAAGGTGTAATCTCTAAAACACGAATGCAATGAATACATACTTTGAAATACATATAATATATAAAATACATGATCTGTTATAAACATATATGTAAACTCACAGGAAACATTTCATTATAAATTATATAAATATTTGCTTATATATAAAAATAAATATATATTATGAACTGCATATTAATCACATATATC
Organism: Protopterus annectens; assembly: GCF_019279795.1. Lineage (NCBI taxonomy): Eukaryota > Metazoa > Chordata > Ceratodontiformes > Protopteridae > Protopterus > Protopterus annectens. The sequence goes on along the minus strand of NC_056741.1, from coordinate 348,979,272 downwards.
CTTCAGCCCTTAGTCTAAGTATAGGGCTGATGGAAATGTTACTATTAAGGCCTGGGTATTCGGTAGCAATAGTCCTCATCTGCCACCTTAATTCATAAAACTCTAAAAAGTCACTAACTGGACCCCCCCGTATCCCCCATTGATACCTGCTCTAAAACTGTGAACTTAAAATTGTGTCCCTCATTATTATTAATGTGGGCTGCCAAGGCATTTGTAATGTCCAGCTTCCTGATGTCATAGCAGTGCTGATAGACCCTACTTCTAAAGGCATTGATAGTCTTGCCAATGTAAAAACATGGACATAACTGGCAAAGGGCAAGATAAACTACAGATTTACTGTTGCAACAAAATTTCTTCTTATATAAATATTTCCCATAATTAGGAATATCAATCTCAGTGCACTCCATGATATGTTTACATTGAAGGCAAAATCCACATTTCAACATACCCCCTACTTTAGTGTCAATAATGTTGTTTCTCTCTTACATATTTTGAAGGGAATATCCTTCTGATAGACAATTTTTGGGGCCTTCCCCACTATTTCAAGATAATCTTGACTGGTGTGAAATAAGTTCCTGTTATACTGAATAATCTGGGTGATGTCAGTGAATTGTCTGTTAAACTTAAAGATAGCTGACCTGTTAAAGTCAATTCCTTCCTTGGGTAAACTTTCATTTTGAATAATACCTTTACCAAGTAAAGGAAAATAATACCCCCTATGCCTTTTATCTATAACTTCCTGTAAAATAGGTTTCAAAAACGATTCAGGGTAACCTCTTTGCAAAAGCATGTTCTTCAATACTTCAATTTAGTGTAAGAAATCCTCCCATTCAGAAGTCATATGGGCCAAAGCAACAGCTTGGCCCTTTACCAAGGATTTCTTCTGGTGTAGTGGATGGAACTGTTAAAGTGCAGGAGGGTATTAGAGTAAGTAGGTTTTCTAAATAGTGTTGTTGTAAAGTCTTTTTTATGCTCATTTTTCTTGATGGTGATATCCAAGTAGTCTATTGCATCTTTCCGTACTGTATACGTAAAATCTAAAAAAATCTGTACTTTGCTTTATGTACGACAAAAAGCTGTTAAGCTCTTCCATGCTACCATGCCACAGGATAATGAGTCATCCAAATATCTGCCATAATACTTCCACTATTGAGCATATTGGCTATTAAAAATTAATTCTAGCTCCCAAATGGCCAGAACAATATTTGCAAATATAGGGGCACATATAGCCCTCATTGCTACACCCTTGCATTGTTTGAAGAGCTGGGCTTCAAATACTATGACATTGGTGTCTAGAACCAATTCCATTAAGGTTCTAATAGTCCTAACAAGCTCATGTCTGATATTGGTGTACCTACATAAAAATAGGTAAAACCACTCTACATCCAGTTCATTCGCTACCGAATACCCAAGCCTTAATAGTAACATTTCCATCAGCCCTATACTTAGATTAAGGGCTGAAGGATACAAGTGAATAATATGCAGTTCATAATATATATTTATTTTTATATATAAGCAAATATTTATATAACTTATAATGAAATGTTTCCTGTGAGTTTACATTTGTTTATAGCAGATCATGTATTTTATATATTATATATTTTATGTATTTCAAGATATGTATTTATTGTATTCATGTTTTAGAGACTACACCTTCAAGCTGATTGCTATTTAACATTTTTGTAAGCAAGATTGCTATATAAGTTGGGTCAGTCACTGTTCATTTGTAATTGTTTTATTCTGATGAAGTTTTTTATTCCAAAAAACGAAAGTTCTCAATGAATACTGGTTCGTGAATCCTGGCTTGCTTCTTCTAATATTGGTTATTTAATATGAGGTAGTAGTTTATATTCTGTATTTACTGAACCAGTTACTAGATGTGTTATGGAAAAACAACTTTTGTGTGTTAAATGAAAGCTAATTAGGTATGAATTTCAATAGATTTTGGAAAAGTGGGGTGTCCCAGAAGTGAATCTTTTGCTACACATTACAAGATTCAGGTCAGAATTTTGTGCTTTCGTTCTTCATGAGATGCTTTGCAATATAGTTTGTTTATTTTGGTGCTTATATCCTAAACACTGTTACAGAACTAAACAAGACTCATAGTAGGAGGAGAACCAGTATAAATATATACTAAAAAGTATATACTAATATATAAAAAGGGGTGTCAAAATAATTTGCATGCCAATAGAGTGAAAAGTAAAAGAAATAGCTAATTGATAACACTATAGTAAAACGAATAATCGTTTAATCTGGAAAATCCAAAAACCTTCATTTGCCAATAGAAAAAGTATGTATTTGGCAGTCTAGTAGTTTATTACTTTACCCAAGATGGAAACAGTTCAGCATCTGTTAATGGGACAGAATCCAGTCATCTGGACAGGCTGTGAGGAATAAGAGAAACAGGAACCATGCTCACGCCAGCTATTCATATGCAGCAGTCTGGAAAACTTCAACTGTATGGCATCACAGAATGAATTGCGAGCTCCAGGTGAGTGAACAGATGATTCAGAAGCAGACAAAGTATAGCAGGACCATATGGCAGTTTGCTGCAGAAGTAGTCTGTCAACAAACCAAATTCTTAAACTGCCAGAGAATTTGTCAAGCCTCTTGCAGGATATGCCTTACTTTTGCACAGTTCCAGTAAGAAAATTTCACTACCAGGCAAGTGTACAGGCAAACTGTGCATATTTACTTTTCCAGCACTTTTTGCAGTGTGACACAACTTTAATACCTCATTACTGCACACAGTTGTGAATGCAAGCATTCCAAAATCAGTCCTGTGGGATACGCCTTTCTCTCCATACCACAATTATTATACTCAAGACCGATTTCCCTCCTAATTCACCCAACATCTTGATTATATCTGCTGTGACTTAATTTTTGTTAGTTCTGTCCTTACTTCTTCTAGGTTCTGTTTACTCTTTCAGTTTAGACTGTTCTTGAGGCAGTACAGGGCCTGTGGGATTTTCTACAACTGCCTTTCATGTCCTCTGGACTGGTGACCATGTTACTGCTGTCATCAGTTATGAATTGTGTGTTCTGTATCTTTCTGTGTTTGCTTTACAATCTGCTAAAGGTTTTGTGCCATCCGCCATCTGATAGAGCTACTCTGACACCTTGCTCTCTGCCACTGCAGCTTCTGTCTTAGCAATATTTTTTCTTAGCCAGGTCTGTTATTTCTGTGTCCTACTTCCTTTTCATAACTTCTAAGCCTCTGCATTCCACCACCAGTTTTCCTTATGCACTTTACTTACTTACCTAGTCCAACCACATTACCTATTCCATAGTCTTCATTTTAACCCCTGCTATTCTGTTTGACTCCTCCTCTTTCTCCTTTTTACTGAGGTGCTAGAGCCATTAGTATTTCCTTAAACTCCCTTGCTTTCTCTATAGTCAACTTCCAGGTTTACAGCTAAGTTTCTGACCTTAGAACCTTCTCTCGTCGTTGCTTGGACCTGATTGTGGCCACCAGTAGTTTATGCTGGGGTGGGTGGCAGTTTCTCTTGGGATGACTTTGCAATCTCTGGTTGTACTTCACTGCCTTTCCTTGCTAAGATGACATCTACCTGTGTTAGTTTGTTGGCTACTCTTACATGTGATCTTGTAACTGTGTATTTTGACAAATCGTGTGTTGGCCACCATCAAGCCATTTGCCAGACAGAAGTATGGAGTGGCATCTCCTTTATTACTGTTGCTTTGCTCCACCCGTGTGGACCCAGGCAGTACTTGTATGTTGTTATGCCTGACCCAGTTTGGGTATTCTGCACATCACAACATTTGGGTCAAAACATTTTGGTGTCTCATTCCTTGTGACACAGTTTTGTGAATAGATGCTTTCTCTTTTATCTTGAGTCAAAGTTAATTTATTCAATTCCGCTTATTTCCTTGGATTGAAAAGGGAGTTATAAGCGTAAGACAAGGCCAGTCTGATGCTAATATATCCCCCTTTGGCCAAGGCATCCATGATATTCCCTGCTGATGTGCCTGATGACTGTTCCACCATTGCCTTTACCACTTCACAGATCCTTAGTCACATGATTCCAAGGCAGTGTGCTGCAATCTTTTCTGAAAATAATTATCCTGGTGGATCTAGGAAATAATGCCTTATAGCAGCTTATTTCCCCCTTCAGTTTTTAATATCTTAAGGGAAGCCAGAAAAAGCCAATGCAAGAATATATTACATTCAGAAGTAAAAGAGATTTTTTTAGGTTACGTCAGAAGGCCAGGATCCATTCATTTGCCCCACAACACAGTTAATAATTCTCTGATTCATTTATTTGATTTAAGTTTGACATACTTGTCAGTAAAAGTTCATATCTGAACAATATCTTATTTTGTACACTGTTACTGTTAAGGTTTTCCTTAAAGGAGTTGATCTAAAATTGCCTAGAAAGCCTATTTCTGTCACTTGAAATGTGAATGTTGGGAGCAGACTTTACTTCTGTTTGATCCAGCACATGCTTAGTATTCCTTAATGAAAACTGTACCATAAAACACAAACTGGTCTTTCATGCCAAAGGATGTATTGTCAGTGACTGTCAGTATATACAACTTCCATTTTTTTTGCATGACTGCAAAGTTGAAAATCCTTTAATGTCATACTAGGAAAATTAATTAATTATGATACTTGAATTATTCAGAGAAGGGAAATAGGGCCTATCCGTCTGTAGTGGTTGGCTCACTGCATTACTTTTTATGACAATAGGGCCTACCAATCTGTAGTGTTTGGTCCACTGCATTGCTTTTTATGTCAATAGGGGCTACCGATCTGTAGTGGTTGGCCCACTGCATTGCTTTTTATGACAATAGAGCCTACCAGTCTGTAGAGGTTGGCCCACTGCATTGCTTTTTATGACAAGTATACTAAACATTTACAAGGTATAAGAGTGCATTCTAGTAGGGCATCAGCTATGTTTGCTGCCTATTTCATAAATATTTCTGTATAAGGTATTTTAGAAGCTCCCAGTTAAGTTCCGTTATGTTAAATAAAGTGGAACAAAAGCACTAAATCTTTTTCGTGGTTATCTGACTCTGTGGCTTAGCGTTGCTGCTCTGAGGTGGCTGTTTTGAATTTATGATTTAGTCCTTGGTTTGGTGTGGCTTGCGTGGTTTTATTTATGTGTAGGTAATTGCAATAATAAAGCTAAATGCCATCTCCTTAAGATTACTGAACATACCATTAATGGTTTTGGGCGGCACAGTGGTGCAGCGGTTAACGTTGTCGCCTCACAGCAAGAGGTTCTCCGGTTCGATTCTCGGCTGGGGTGCCTTCTGTGTGGAGTTTGCATGTTCTCCCTGTGTTCGCGTGGGTTTCCTCCGGGTACTCCGGTTTCCTCCCACATTCCAAAGACATGCATCTGGAGCATTTCTCCCCGGGCCTCCGCTGAAAACAGGCTCTGTGGAACCTAGTCGGACATTCCCGGTCAACAAATGTTAAATAAAATAAATTAAAATAACATTTTTACAGGTAGTTAGATATTTGCATATCTAAGCACTTCTATTGGTTCATTACCTCTCAACTGTACAGATTTCTGCAGACTGTCCAGATTTTTGCCCCGTATTTATGGTCTGTTTCTCATAAAATTATGGGTTTCTGGCAAATTATTGAGGGTTGAAGAAAAAAAAATGACAGATATTTGAGTTTCAGACTTAATACCCTTGACAAAATTCATACTAATGCAAAACCTGTTATTCTGTCAACTTTGTTAGCAGTCGCTTGACATACTAATTGCATGTCAAGTGTAGGTCTGTGTTCTGTGTCCTTCACTGCAGTTTTATCTTTATGAATACTTTTTCTGATCTCTTTAATTGTCAATACAGGGACTGCAGCTATGAGGAACACCAAACGAGGCTCGTGGTTTGTGGAGGCAGTGACTTCAGTATTCACGGAGCATGCTAAGGATACCCACGTGGCTGATATGTTGGTCAAGGTAAGAAAGGCATGGTTAGAATATTTACTGAGTGTGTTGACCTTTCAAACTCCACATAGTTATATATATATAGATGTGAATTATTTAGGCTACTGTTTGTTAACCAGGTAGGTGGGCTAGTCAGTGGATCATTTCATTCATGTCCGTAGCTGTAATTTTCATCTTTGTTGCCTTGTTGCTGTAAAGTAAAAGTGGAAAACTGAAATGCATGTGAATTAGTAAAATGCTTATTTGTGCAGCATTTTCAGAATACTGCTATTATTTTTTATTTTCAGAATACTGCTATTATTTTTTTTTTCTGTTTTTCAGATTTTGAAGTTTAGTATAATTCACTAAAATTTGCTATCAGTGATCCTTTGTGATGGATTTTTTGGTTGGGTTCATTGTTTCCATTAATCATTACTGAGCAAAACTTCAGACAGCTACCATACTCGGAAACAGTTATGCACCTATTCTGATGCATGCCACAGTGGCATATACTAGATACTTAAGTGTATCTGTGGTTGCATCTTCCAGCTCTTTCTGTCATGTAGAGTTTGGATTTCGATCCTTCTGTAGTTTTTAAAGTTTCCTACTTTCATTACCTAGTAATGCCACAATATGTCAGTGTAGCCATCAAGTTTCCAGCTAAAACCTGCAGAGACTTTGCCTTTGCTTTCTTAGAGAGGACTGTTGCATAAAACACTGCTATGAGTGTCAGAGGTTGTCTCGACCATTTATCATCTCCAAAGCTAAACTTTTTACTGTGCCTTTCATCTCAAAAATGGCAGCTGTTAACTCTTCCTCAGGCAGGGTCCAGTAGAACAGTCCATTTTGCAGCCCCAGACCAGAGTCACTTCATAGACATTGACAGTAGGTCATAACCTAACCCTGTTTTAAGTAAGTAAAAAGTGTCAAACCAGCCTTCCAGTCTTTGAAGGCAATAAACTCATCCTCCTCTAATGAGAACTCAAACCATGCCAGTCTTCTGCCCCCTTGTGAATCTTGGGGGGGGGGGGGTTAGGATACCAGTGTTTCTTAAATCCTATTTCAGTTAATTGAAAGGCCTGTGCTAACTGTCCTCATCCAAGGGGATGGGGGGGGGGAGGGGATAAAGAGCTTTAGAAGTCACGCTGGGTGTAGGGTTTTTGCAGGTCAAGAAGCTGTGGAGGTAATGACTGCAACAGTAAACGTGAACATCAGTATCTAACACAGCTGTACTCTTCTGTGTCTGTCGTCACATGCCATAATGGCCTCCTCCACTGGGTGAACAGGCTGTTGGAGGTCCAGATGAAACCTGTTAGTTCTGTCAGCAGCCCCATGTGTATTAACCTCTAGAGAGCCTTTTACTCCCCCCTTTACCACAGTATCCAAATACCAGATAGTTCTGTCTATCCCTGATCATCACAGTCATTTCTGTACTGCACCCTCAGGCAGATGTCTCCTTTCCCATTCTTTCTTAGTCTGAATCCTACCTTAGTACTCTTAATTATCATCTGTTTCCCCCGAAACTAGCAAGCCCCTGGATGGGCTAGCATTCAATCCACACATTTTCCCAGGTAAGTTAGACCACAACTTTGGTTACGTGTGCTTCTCCTAATGTGAAACATGTACCTGTACATCTCATTGTGCACCCACAACTCATTGTGTCAAGAGTGTCACATTAGAGGAGTTGTTCTCCTGTACAAGAGTGAATTTTCCCTTTATCTGTTGTACCTTTGAGCTGAAAAGCCTTCCTAGACCACCTTTAATCACTACATCCTTCACTGTACATCTCCAATTATTCATTTATTTGTTTTATGTATTGGGTAGGTGGGCTGTTCCGTGAACCATTTTATTTTGTAATTTTACAGTCTATAGCCAAATAAATGGAGTAGTCACACGAGTGGGCCATTAGGCAGTAATAATTGCTTAAAAAAGACCCTTAAGAACTGCTACGTTTCCTACTATGTATGCCCCTCTCCATCATCCATCTCTTTTGGTTGACTAGTTATAGTAGTGCCTCAGGAGTCTCCCCCCGTATAGCACACCAGAGGCTGTTTACAATCACTGCCACCCCACAAGTTGTACATGAGATCTTGATACTTACTGGCACATTGTATCATCTTGTTTATATATAGAGAGAGAGATATATATCAATTATGTTTCACCACAAAAACTGCTAGTATGCATGAATAATATATTACTGATGTTAAATCATATCACACGTGGCAATATCAGTTTACAGATGTTCTTCGTGTTTCACTGTTGCAGTCATTACATTTTGGTAATCTACTGGCAGGTTGCCCTCAGTCGGCCTGATTAACAAAGTCTTGGGTCCTACGTCGGTTGCTGTCCCTTCTTCCATAATGTCAGGTTGTCAGGGGTATAAAACATGCAGCCGACACCATTTTCATCAGTCTTTCTTGCCGCGCGGTGCCCAAAGCAGAAGCAGTTCGCAAGTGCCGGTCAGCCAACTCCTGAAATTTTCGTTTTCGAGTTTCAGAACCAAAGTCTTCAACCTAAAGCGAAGTACCCCATTGGGGAAACCTTTTCTTGCTCCTTACTGATGTCAGTAAAAATTAATAATTGTATTACTTATGGGAAGCAAATACCTCATAAGGATTTTCATTTGTACTGTATTCCTTGTCTAGGCCCTGACCACAACGTGCCTTGCTGTCGGTTTTGTGCTAAATTTAATCAACGCACTATTAAGCATCGGTATATTTTTGCATCTAAATATTTTGGCTCAAGATTTAACTATCCAAAAATGTCGTCGGTTAGCAATCAGACTACCGGAATACACAAAAAACGCAAAGACAGACAGACCGTCGAGGTCCAAAACCGACGACGAAGCTTCTCCTAAGCCAGTCACCGGTTCACCAGTACTCAGTGAGACGCTTTTGCAGCCCCTGATACCCGCTACTTTTGATTCACAGGCCTCTACTGAGACCCATTCGGAGTCCGGTATGCCACGAGACACTTTAAGTATTGAACCCGCGAATGTCTCTACCTTAGATGGGTCCAGAGCTGCTGAGCAGGCACCGGCTTCTGAGGGTGTTTTCAGGCCTAAAGATTTGTATATTAAACCGACAGTCTTCAAAACCTAGGCGAAAATCAACTTCTATGTCTAAAAAAATGACGCTTGGGCCACGTGCACAGGCCCCTATGCCTAAAAAACAAATGATCAAAATGGCTGAGGATTTAATTACCTTGATCAGGGGTTCCCATCCCCCTCCTGCTAAGAGGCCTAGGCAAGGCACTGATTATGAATCATCAGATCAGGTTTCTATTTCATCTGATACCTCTTCTGATCAGGAATGATCTATTCCACCTTATGAGGACTCTGATGCAGAAGAATCTATCCCTTCTGCTTCTCCTCCTGAGGATTTTTCTTTTGGAGAAACTTTGCATACCTTAAGGGAACATTTTCACTGGGAGAGTCAGGATTTTTCAGAATCCAAAAAGAGGCTTAGGGATTTCCTCCTTTTTCCTCAGCATAGGCCTTTGGCTATACCTCCTGTTCCAGACATGGTTGATGATGTTTTCTCAGAATCCAGCATGACTCCTGATTCCCTGCCTCCGGCTCCTAGTAAGCCAGACAGATATTACAGGGTTCCCGACTCCCACAAATTCCTTTTTAAAAACCCTACTGCTGACCCTGAAACCATTTATCAGGGTCCCAAGGGTCTTAAGGCTTCTACTGCTAAAAATCCTACTCCTTCTGATAGAGACTCCAGGGCGCTGGATAGATGGGTAAGAAGGTTTACACGTCTGCAACCTTGGCAATCAGGGCTTTAAACTGTCAATTTCATATGCTTAAATATCAGCAGCATGTCATGGGCTTACTCAAACAGTATGTCATACCTTCCTCCGTAGTACCTGCCTCAGACACCTTATCTACTGTCTCAGCAGAACTGTCAAATTCTGCACACTCCGTTCCAAACTCTGAATATTGCAGCATGGCTAATCAACTAATTTCCCCAGCTACATCTCTCAGCAAACCTGTGATGGATGTCATTTTGGAGGCTAGAAGGCCTAGTACTAGAAAATCTTATGCTGATAAATGGAAAAGATTCTGTGCCTGGAACCAGGCACAAGGAATAAGCACAGCAATGCCCAATATTCCTCAGATTCTGCAATATTTAACTGAGATGCTTCACAAGGGCCTATCTTTTTCTTCCATAAAAATCCATGCCTCAGCCATTTCACCTCATTACAACACAGATCCTCCCCTCTTTTCTCATCCCCTGCTAAAGCAGTATCTTAGAGGGGCAAAAAATTTAAGACCTCCCAGGAGAGCACCAGCTCCTGCATGGGACCTCAATTTTGTGTTGGAAAAGCTCACCCTACCTCCATTTGAGCCAGCTGCTACTGCAGACATAAAATTTCTCTCTTGGAAGACGGCTTTTCTGTTAGCAATCACTTCAGCTAGAAGGATTTCAGAACTACAGGCTGTCATGGCAGTGGAACCTTTTATTATTTTCTACCCGGACAGGGTGGCGCTCAGGACCAATCCATCCTTTATGCCTAAAGTGGTATCTAGTGTGGCTCTTAATCAAACCAGTCATCTGCCAACTTTTTTCTGAAATCCACAGAAGGGGGAGCAGGTTCTGTTTTCATTGGATGTACACAGACAACTAAGATTCTACTTAAACAGGACAAAATCTCTAAGAAAATCTGAGCAATTACTGGTGGCATTTGCTACAGGGGCAGAGGGAAAGGCTATTTCAAAGCATACTATTTCAAAATGGATAAGTAGTCGTATTCGTTTCTGCTACATGCATCATGGTAAACCTGTCCCCAAGGGGATCAGATCCTGTTCCACCAGGGCTGCATCTACTTCTGCAGCCTTTCTCAGAGGGGTTCCTACCAGAGACATTCTAGAAGCTGCTACCTGGAGCTCAGTTCATACGTTCAAACATTACCATTTACCTCTCTTCTCTAAATCCAGAGCAGGGTTTGCCACTGCTGTCCTGCAGGGCCTTATAGCTGCTCCTAATGCTGTATAATTCCTTCCTCCCAACCATAGCTTTGGGATTCTACCTAAATGTAATGACTGCAGCAGTGAAACACTAAGAACATAGTACAGTTGTGTACACTTACCATAGATGTAGATGTTCGAGTGTATTCACTGTTGCAGTCCTGGTTACCCTCCCGCCAGCCCCCTACTTTTCTCTTTTTATACCTCTTTCTTTTACTATGCTCAAAAGCCTTTTTGTTGTATTTGCTTTTATTTGGAGGTATATTTTGTGTGTTCTAAATTACGTGCGCATATATATATATAAAATATTTGCTCCCCACCTGACATCTGGGGCAAGAAAAACTGATGAAAATGGCATCTGCTGCATGTTTTATACCCCTGACAACCTGACGTCATGGAAGAAGGGACAGCAACCGACACAGGACCCAAGACTTTGTTAATCAGGCCGACTGAGGGCAACCTGCCAGCAGATTACCCAAATGTAATGACTGCAACAGTGAATACACTCGAACATCTACATTTATGGTAAGTGTACACAACTGTACTATTCTCCTCTTGAGCTCAGTTATGTACTGATGTTATAGTCAACTGTCCATACATTTCTAGAGTCCCAATGTTTTCAACAGCCACCCTTTGGATAAAGGCCTCCAAGAGAGACTTGAGTTTCTACAGTATTGTGTATTTGCAAAAGTAAATTAAATTATCATGTTTATTGGGCGCTATACTAGTAAGCCATTTCTGTTTTTGTAAAACTGGCATTCAAGGGCTTTTAGGCAGTACTTAGGAGAACATATGACACTACATTTCACTTAACTAGTTTCACCAGCCAGTGGGGTGCAGCTGTACAGTCCTTTACCATAGTGTCAGCATTTAACATAAGATATTTAAACATATGATTGAGTTCACTTCATGGTAATTATAAGTAAAATGCTTCATTTAGAATGGAAAATCCATATATCATTCATACATAATGAGTATTAACACATTTTCCCAGTTAGTAAATATTGTGTCAGAGTATCCTTCCATTTCTGTATTTAATACTGACTAATAAAGCATACACTTGTTAAGAATGTACTACTCTGTGAAAAAATGCCCCAGTGTGCATTATTTTACAATATCCTACCTAGCACTTAAATTGTTTTTTGACTAAGAAAGCTGCATAGTTCTTAGAATGAAATGCTTTGGCTTCAGGACATATATTCCTGATTAGTCGCACTGGTAAATAGTTCTTTCAGTGGATTCCTTTTGTAAAGGAGCTCTAGTTCCCTCCTTAACCCTCCTGTGGCTAACTGTAAATAGGAAGGGGTGTAAGCAGGGCCAGTAGGTCCTACTTAAAAATTAAGTTAATGGAAAATGCAGTCTGCAGATATTTGCTGTAATGGAATTCATGTTGCTTCTTTGACTCATGACTCATTCTACAGTCTTGCAACAGTAAGGAAAATGCATCCTCAGTGATCACTGAAAGTAGTTTTCGCTGAGCTTGTTTCACATAAACACCATCGCTAGTAGACTTTGTTCAAATGGCTGCCATTGTCATGATTCATAATTTGAACTTTTGAAGTTAAATGCTCTGTTTTAGGAAGAAGGTATAGAAAAATAATTCCTAAAATGTCTTAAAAATGACCATCCATTAGGAGACCATTAGGAGAACAGGTGTCTGTTCTTGGACCTGTGATCATTACATCTTTTCAGCGTGGTGGTGCAGTGGTTTGGTTTGTCACCTCACAGCAACAGGTTCTCCGGGTTGATTCTCTTTTGGGGTGCCTTCTGTGAGGAGTCTGCATGTCCTCCCTGCATTTTTGTGGGTTTCCTCCGGGTGCTCCTGTTTCATCACACGTTACAAAGACATGCGTCTGGAGCGTTTCTCCCAGGGCCTTCACTGAAAATTGGCTTGTTCCAAGTCGTACTTTCCTGTTAGACAAATGTTAAATAAATAAATAAAATTACTAGCATTCCTTTGTGTAGCAAGGATCTTGTGTACAATCCAGATCCTGATTCCTTGATCTTGTATCTGTGGATCCTTCAGATAGGTGACTATGTAGTATCCACTTTTGCTTGGAGGGACCCATCCACACTGGACTGCAGCTTCTTAAGAAGCAATTGAAATAGACAGCAGGAGAAATAGAGGTGGTTAATCCACCAAGGCATCTTTTAGGCCATACAACCCATATCTCCTCTTACCTACAGAATCTGAGGAAGCCCTGTTGCCATCAGCCTGTTTTATCTGTTCCCTTCCTTTTACATCTTCATCATAAAACTGTTTTTACATGCTGAGTTTTCACTGTCCATGCCTACCACCTCATTACAGTGTATTACTCTCCTCAGCAGGTTTTAATGCAGACCATTCACAGGCAGTAACCCACCCCCAGCCTAAGACTCTCTTAGAGGAGTTAAGACAGGTGAGAATTTGTTTTCAGGTAGATGTCTGCCAATCCAGCCAGACTTGCAGATCTTTGTTCATCTCTAAGGCAAAGCCATGTTTATCTGCTGGTGAAGATTTAGATATGTAATTCTGGTGTAAGTGGGACTGTTGGATTTGTGGTGATAAAAGATGTCCAGAATCCAGGTGCGACTCCCCTGCACTGGTCCAATAATCAAGGAGGCTCAATCCTCACCAGAAGCACCAGTGAGGGACGTGCACATTGGGAGGATGACAAGTACACACACAGTAAAGTACAATTCCTCTTAAGAGCACACAGAGATCACAGTCAGTCTGGGGCTGGTTTCTCCCTTTTTCTCCAGATCCCCAGTAAGACTCCCCACTGGCACAGCTATAGGGTGAAGTTCTCGCCTAGTGGTCAAGCCAAAACCTCCAGCTTCTCTCTGTCCAACCAGTGCTTTGTCTCCCTGCCAAAGTAGCTGACACACACAAACACACACTTTGAGATTTGATTTATATACGAACACACCGCCACTCCTGGGGAAGGCTGGCAGAGGTTCACTAGCTATGCCCCCTTCTGCCCAAACTATAAGGTAGTAATCACTGCCATCAACCACCCTTACTTATCAGCTACTATAAGGCCCTTCCCAAAGGGTGACCAATTCTGCTGTGTAATGTTACTATTATCCAAATTGTAAGTGTGACCAAAACTTTTAAAGCTATTTAGGAGTGGCCTGCGCAGTCTGACCAAATACATATGCAAGTACTCTAAGAGGTTAAATATCTCTAAACAAACCAGCCACAATTAATGTTTAAATATATTTAATAATAAAAGCAGAAGACAATACTCAATAACTCAATACAGTGACAACAGAGTTAAGAATAACAGGAAATATTTTAAAATAGCATTGCAGAACAGTTTCACATAAATAAAGAAAACATCTCAACTAATCTTAGTATATTTCTATCTCTAAAAGAAATACTATACCTAAGTCTTACTTACAGAGCAAGACAAGTGCTGATGAGAGAATGTTGTCAGATCCAAAAACAAATACAAAATGCACAAACTTACTCTCTGAGATAGTTCTTAAAATTACTATCAAACATTACTGCTGGGTTATCTCAGATTGCATCATTCTTTGTCCCCTCTGCCTTCAGTTCCCAGGCTAACAGAATTTAAAATTTAGCACCTCTGTGTCAAAAAAGTACTTATCTCTCAGAAGTTTGCCTGGAACTGGAAGTCGTAAAACAGAAACACTTTTACCTTTGAAACCTGTAATTATTTCCGTTTCCAGACAATAGAAAGAATTTCTAACTGCAGACATTGTTTCCTAGCTGAGATGAACACCATCATAAACAATTCACTTATTTTCTTAGAGTTTGCAAGTTAACTCTGTATGTTCCAACTGCTATGAAAACACACATTTGCACAGGCATATAATTTATACACATTTCTGCTCTTTTCCAGTAGGGTACACTGTGGTTATGTTCCTGAAGCTCAGCACATAACTTACAGTTTAACACACACTTCTGCACAGCAGTTTAATACACACATAACATATAGATGTTCTTCGTGTTTCACTGTTGCAGTCATCATATTGGGGTTATTCTTGCCAGGGTAGCCCTCGGCCGGCCCAAATACCAGAGACTTAAGTATTTCTGCATCAGTTGCTGCCACTTGAGGACTGATGTCAGTTCGTCAGTAGTATAAAGTGAGGCAGCTGACATCACATCAGTCTTTCTTGCTGTGGAGACCAAAGCAGAAGCAGTTCGCACAAGTGCCGGTTGGCCACCACCTGACTTTTCGTTTACCAAATTGAAGTTGAAGTCTTCTAAAGCCAAGTACCCTGTTGGGATCCTTTTTTCTTGCACTAACCGATGTCAGCAAAAGTTAATTGTCTCGCCTGTGGAAAGCAAATACCACACAGATACTTCCACTCTTACTGCGTCACTTGTTTAGGCCCAGACCACAACATCCCCTGTTGTCATTTCTGTGCTTTGTTCAACGCCAGAACTGTTCGTCATTGGGCCCTTATTGTAGCCAGATATTTTCGTTTACAGTCCTCGAATTCCGATATGGCTTTGGTAAGCCACTCGACAACAAATCTTCTGAAAAAATGTAAAGATAAAGACAGAGACAGACCACACGGGTCCAAACCTACTGACGACACTTCCTTTAAGCTAGTAGTCAGTCCTCCGGTACTCAGCGAGGCACTTTCGCAGCCCCTGATGCCCATTTCAATTTGATTCGCAGGCTGCTACCGAGACCCTTTTGGAGTCCGGTATGAGGCAAAACTCTTCTTTGACTAAGGATTCTATGGTCTTCTCTGCCTTGGTGGGTCCGGAGCCACTGAGCAGGCACCGGCTTCCGAAGAAGTCCTTCTCACTACCGAATCTCGGCACAAAACGACGTCGTCTTTCACGACTATTGTTCTTTCAAAAAATACTGAGTTTCTTAGGACCAGGTTTCGAACCACACCCAAGAAACCGACGACCCACTAAGGCGCCTGCTACCTTGCTTCAGTCTCAAATGCTTAAAATGGCAGAAGACCTTATCATTCTGATCAGGGAAGCCAAGTTACCCCCTCCAAAAGGAAAAGAGACCTGTCCCTTGTAGTTTTATCTGAACAAGAGTAAGATGAATCTGATGCATCTGACTATGAAGACGTGCAACCCCTCTCCACTTATGAGGATTCTAATGCAGAGGATTCCATTCCTTCAGCCTCTCCCCCAGAGGATTTTTCCTTTGGAGAAACCCTGCATACTTTAAGGGAGCATTTCCAATGGTAGAGTCAGGACTACCCTCAGTCTAAAAAGAGACACAGGGAAGATCTTTTCAACACAGACCCTTGGCCATCCCCACAATCCTGGATGTTGTGGAGAACATTTTCTACGAATCCAGCTTGACTCCTGACGCCAACCTCCTGCTCCCAGAAAACCAGACAGGTGCTATAGAGTCCCTGACTCACATAAATATCTTTTTAAAAATCATACAGCTGACCCAGAGGTCATTTCTCAAGGGCCAAAAGGGATTAAAGCAACCTCTGCTAAGAATCCCATCCCCTCAGACAGGGATGCCCGAGCATTGGACAGATGGGGTAAAAAAGTGTACACCTCAGCTACTGTTGCTATCAGGGCACTAAACTATCAGTTCCATATGCTGAAATTTCAGCAACATACCTTGGAACTCCTTAAACAAAAAATGTCTTCTTTTCCTGCTTGGGCAGAATCTAAAGATTTACAAGACTTCATGCATTCTGCAAGTCAAGTAACTAAACACACTTTGCACTGTGGTTTTGATGCCCTAGAAGCTTCTTGCAGTGCAGCAATTACTGGTTCTGTTATTAGAAGACCTGCATGGCTTAAGGAACAACCCCTGCCAGACCATATCAAATCTAAATTGTTGGATGCCCCCTTGCACAAAGATAACTTATTTGGTACTAAGGCAGAAGATGTCTTAAAAAGATAGAAGAAAAAGCAAAATCTATGCAAATGGTTAAGGATTTCTTACAGGTCCAGCCCCCTAGGTTCAGCAGGCATTGTCACTCCAAGCAATGATCATTTCCTGTTCCAAGTAAACCGTCCCAGCTTAGGCCACGAGGAAACAGACACCCCCAGACAGCAGCCCCAGGGAATTCAGAGATCAAAGCAGTGGACTACCTCCACTTCAAAATCAGGGAGTTCTAAGCCACCCCCTTATGTAAAGAACTCACAGTGACTCACCACATCCCCCACCCCCCTCTGTCCACCTTCACATACCCCTGGGAGGAAAACTCTCCTTTCACTCAAGCACCTGGCATTACCAAGGACCAATGGATTCTGAATATTGTGTCTCAGGGATACAAAATTTCCTTCCACACCCTTCCAACCCAAAAAGAGTTCCCAGATCTACCACCAAAGCAGTGGGCAGAGGCTCAAAAGCAAATCCTTTCCCTGCTCCCTATGAGGGCAGTAGAGCACGTTCCTGCAGGGCAGGTAGGCCAAGGTTTCTACTCCAGAGTTTTTATGGTGCCCAGAAAAGAGGGCATCTCATGCCCCATCCTCAAATCTATCCATTCTAAACACCTTCCTGGTGATCCCAAAATTCAAAATGCTCACCCTCCAGCAGCTGCTACCCATGCTGTCCATGGATGCCTGGCTAGCCACCGTAGATCTAAAAGAGGCCTACCTCCACAGTCCTATCAGGGGAATCATGCAGGAAATATCTCTGGTTCAGGGCAGGATCTCAACAGTTCTCTGCGCTTCCCTTTGGCTTCTCTACTGCTCCCACAGTTTTCACAAAATGTTTGGCTCCGGCCATTGCCTTTTGCAGACAAAAAAATATCCAGATTTTACCCATACATAGACAACTGCCTTATTCAGGCAGATAGCCAGGAAAAACTGTTCAAGCACCTGGCCTTTGTAAAGACCCTACTAACCTCCCTAGGGTACACAGTGAACAAACAAAAATCCAAACAGGTGCCCCACCCAAAGGATAATCTTCCTGGGAGCAAGTCTGGACACAGCATCCCAGATGGCATTCCTTACACCAGAGAAACAAATTTTCCTGACAGCCTACTTCTCTCAACTAACCACCAGGCCCCAGCTATCTGCAAGGAAGAATCCTGTAAGCTCTGGGGTTCATGGCATCTTGCATACTACTCATTCCATATGCCAGACTGCATATGAGGAAACTACAATGGTACCTAAAGAGCCTTTGGTGTCAACACTCTCAGGACCTGGAAACTATTTTACCTATAATTCCTTGCCTCAGAAAGGATTTTCTTTGGTGGGCAACAGCATGCCCGTCGCCCAGACCCTCACCACAGATGCATCAGACTATGCATGGGGTGCACACCTGGACGGCAGGTGCATACAGGGCCAATGGAGTCCACAGCAAATCCCTCTGGACATCAATCTAAAAGAGATGATGCCTGTGCAGCACGCCTTGATAGCTTTCAAGCCCCTTCTCTGTCCAGGGTTCTCCTGATCAAAACAGACACCACCACTGTGATGTGGTACATCAACAAGCAGGGAGGGACTCGCTCCTACCCTCTGTGCAGGCTGGCCATGACCCTTTGGCTCACAGCCTCTTCCATGCAACTACATCTGTTAGTACAATACCCGCCAGGCTCTCTCAACTCTCTGGCAGACCAATTAAGCAGAAATATTCTGGATCCATATGAGTGGCAACTCAACAGAAATACCTTCACCCTAATAACTCAGGAGTGGGGGAACCCCGAAGGTCGACCTCTTTGCCTCCCACACCAACCATCAGCTCAGCAAATTCTGCACCAGAGAACATCACTGCTTGGCTTGGAAAATGAATGCCCTGTCCTTCCCCTGGGTCAGTCTTATCGGTCTATGCCTTTCCTCCCCTACCTCTCATCTCCAGGGTACTGCTCTCAAAATAAGAGAGGAAAAACCAAGGACCATTCGTATAGCTCCAGACTGGCCCTGACAGCACTGGCACCCCTTTCTGTGTAGCCTGTCCCCACTGCCTCCTTGGCATCTTCCTCAGATTCCAAACCTCCTGACCCAGAGGGAAGGGGGAATTCATGCATCCCCAATTGCAGACACTCAGTTTGGCAGCTTGGCTTATTCCGTAGCCCCAACCCAATCTGCCATCCTCAGTAAACAGGTTCTGTATGTTATCCATGAGGCCAAACGTCCTAGCACCAGAAAGTCTGATGGAGATAAATGGAAAAGGTTCTGCACCTGGATCCAGGCTAAGGGAGCCAATATGGCACAGCCCTCCATCCCTCTCATCCTGGATTACTTAGCTGACCTGCTACACAGTGGCCTCTCCTTCTCCTGTATAAAAATTAATGCCTCTGCTGTTTCTGCTCATTTTCCCACTGAGCAGCCCCTTTTTCTCCCACCCTTTGATCAAACAGTTCCTCAGAGGGGCTACCAACCTGAGGCCCCCCCAGAAGGGCACAAACACCAGCTTGGGACCTTGACTTGGTCTTGGAAAAGCTCGCCCTGCCCCCTTTCATGCCATCTTCTTCTGCAAAGTTAAAATTTCTCTCCTGGAAGACACCATTCCTTCTGGCCATCACTTCAGCCAGAAGAGTCTCTGAGCTGCAAGCATTCATGGCTGGGGTACCCTTCATCATCTTCCATGCAGACAGTGTATCCCTCAGAACTAACCCATCCTTCATGCCCAAGGTGGTGTCCAGTGTGGCTCTCAACCAATCAATTCATTTGCCCACCTTCTTTCCTAATCCCCAGAACAAGGAGGAAAGGATTCTTCACTCCCTAGATGTGCACAGACAGCTCAGATGCTATCAGGACAGGACTAAATCCTTCAGAAAGTCTGGTCAGTTGCTGGTTAGCTTTGCCACAGCAAACCATTTCCAAATGGATAGCACACTGCATTCATTTCTGCTACAAACATTATGGAAAGCTTCCCCCCAAGGGGGTCAGGACACACTCCACCAGAGCAACCTCCACCTCAGCAGCTTTCCTCAGAGGAGTCCCTACCAGCGACATCCTGGAGGCTGCCACCTGGACATCTGTTCACACTTTTACCAAGCATTACCACTTGCCTCTGTCCTCCAGATCCAGGGCAGGGTTTGCCTCTGCAGTCTTGCAGGGCATACTAAACAGCCCCTAGTTTCCTTGACTACCTCCACCCATTTCCTCAGCTTTGGGAATCTGCCCAAATGTGATGACTGCAGCAGTGAAACATGAAGAACATAGTACAGTTGTGTACACTTACCATAAATGTAGATGTTGGAGTGTATTCATTGTTGCAGTCCTGGCTTCCCTCCCCCCATCCCCCTTTCTCTTTTTCTTCCTTGCTGTTCTCCTTCCTTACAAGGAACATATTGGTGTTTATTTTCCACTGCTGGGGGTTTTCCACCAGAGTCTGGCCTCCTACTTTGGGGGAACATATTAATATTCACAAATGACAGAATTATTTACAGAATTCTAGTTAGCTGGGCTGGCAGCCTCACACCAGGCATTGAAGATATAGTTCTCCCCTCATGAGTCTTTAAGATGCTATGCTTCTAACCTTTTTCTGATAGCTGAGAGTTTTTAGACCAATGATCTTCTTTATTAGAAACATCTGGTGTCTTTTTAGGTGTTTGATATGTCTAGCGAAGTACATCCCTATTGAAGCGCTGCACTTAACAATTAGGCTAATCAGTGCTGAAGATAAGGGGACAATGACCTCTAGATCTGGAAAATATCCCCCTGACAATTAGCTGCACTGAGTTGAGGGACTTTGACTACTGTCACTACGATGATCAAAAGTGATTGCATTATTGACTAAAGTTCCAAACTCCCTAGCAATGTTGTCATTTTGAAGTTGGATATTGTTAGTCTGCTGGGAGAGGGGTGGTCTACAATATGTTTCAATATTGCACTTTTTGCATTTAATTTGAGCCCATTAGTTTAGTACTAAAACCTATATACAGCACCATAATTAATATCCAGCTTAATACATAAAATCATTCATATTGCATTCTTTTCATTCTGTATCTTGCTCCTGCTGTCATAATAACCAGATGTAAATAAGGAAGACTTTGTATAATTTCTTTAGTCATGCTTCTTTTGTGAGTACATAAAATTATCACTGTTCTTGTATTCGATAAACAGTCAGCTTGACCGATGTACTCACTCACTGCACTCATCACACGTTTTTGCTTCATGAAAAGTCTCCTTCCCATTGCTGTTAAGTGTCATCTGTTTTATATTCTTTTTCAGTCTGTATCATAGCAGTGCTTCAGTTTAACATCACCTCAACCAAACATCAGAATAACAAGCAGGTAATGAGGAAACGTATATCCTCATTCAAACATCTTTCTCACATCCACCTAACATTACAGTCCTTTCAGTCAAAGCACCCTTAACACAAGTGATGCATTCATTTTCATAACAATAGGTATGATGTTTTTAATCTTCATTCCATTCATCACTGATGGGATATCTGTTCCGTCCTCGGAACCGAGTCGGCCTTATGCCAAGCTCGCGCCAACCACAAACTCTCAAACTAAGCTTTTACCCATGGTACACTTCTCCCTGTTACCTCAGATCTCGTTTGCCTCGTAGCCGTAAAGTCACGTCCCAAGCCAGCTTTTTACTGATTGTATTAGTCTTTCATATTTCTAAACTCTTATATGTCTTAGTCTATCGCTAGCCTTTTGCCCTCTATTACTTTTTGGTAATCTTGGTAAAGACAATATATATTCTCTTTCATAATACCCTGGTGGTAGTCCTTAGATACTGTTGCTGGTATTTTTCTAATTTCTCTCTCTTCCCCATTTTCTTCGCTTATAACCTGTGAGTGTCTGTGTGTACTGATTATGTCTGAAAAGAAAGGTACGTCAGGTTTTAAGCAATGTATTGCTTGTAATAGCGACTGTGCGTATTGTTTGAGGGTGCCACATCTCTCACTGCAGACCCCATGTTCTATTTGTAAAGGATTCCGTCATCGTACATTGAATGAGCGCAAAAATAAGTTAATTCTAAAGGTCCTCCTTAAGACGCCCTTTTCAGAGGCTCTTTATGCGACGGAGGGCTCTCCCCCTCCCAGAAAAGAAAGGAAAAGACCACACTCTGTACCTTCTTCACCCGCCAGTGATGTTGGGCAAGCCTGCCAAGTCGATAAAATTCTTAGTGTCTTCAGAACCTCGTAAATTTCTACGGCACTGTTGCAGTCATGACTGTAGGGTTCTCCCCTGCTGGCAGGCAGCCCCTGGTCGGCCAGAATCCCAAAGTCTGGGTCCGGTGTCGGCTGTTCAGCCATGCTACCTGACGTCAGAGCGCCAGGAGTACAAAGCTGACAGCCAACGCCATCTTCTCCAGTCTTTCTTGCCGTGCGGTGATAGCAGTTCGTATTTGCTGGTCGGCAGACTCCTGACGAATTTCACTGATTTACTTCGGACGAAGAACTTTCTTCTCCACTCAAAGCTAAGTACCCCGTTGGGGAAACTTTTTTCTTGCTCCACTCTGATGTCAGAAAAAGTTAATTGTATTTCATGTGGGAAGCAAATACCTCATAAGGATTTTCATTCTTACTGTACTCCTTGCTTGGGCCCTGACCACGACGTAGCTAGTTGTCGGTTCTGTGCTAGATTTAATCAACGTACAATTAAGCGAAGGTACGATTTTGCTTTTCATTACTTCGGTAGGCGCTTTAACTACAAAATGTCGTCGGATACGGTCCCGGCTACCAGAGTTCATAAACGTCGCAAGGATAAAGACAGGCCTCCGAGGTCCAAATCTGATGATATCGCACAAGCGGAGCCAACTTCAGGTTCGGCCGTCGTCAGTGAGGCGCTTTTGCAGCCCCTGTCGTTGGCCATTTCAGAACCGATGGCCGAAATGGACTCTCACGAGGAGCCAACCAGGCCTTTGAATATTTCTGTTGCAGGACCTTCGGACAACGCTCCTTCGGATGGGTCCGGAGCCGCTGTGCAGGTACCGGCTTCCGAAGGGGTTTTCAGGCCTACTCAGCTTCTAATAAAGCCAAAGACAAAGGCAAAGACTCCTTCAAAATCAAAGACTTCTACACAGGTTTCTTCTGAACCGGCTCCCAAGTCACAAAAGCAGTTACTCAAGATGGCGGAGGATTTGATTACTATGATTAGGGGTTCTCATCCCCCTCCTGACAAAAGGCCAAGGCAGGATATTTCTTATGATTCCTCTGATCAGGCTTCTGTTTCCTCTTCTGATCAGGAATATTCTTTCCCTCCTTATGAGGATTCTGATGCTGAAGAATCCATTCCTTCAGCTTCTCCCCCTGAGGATTTCTCTTTTGGGGAAACTTTGCATGAAATGAGGGAACATTTCCACTGGGAAGGACAGGAGTATTCAGAATCCAAGAAAAGGCTGAGGGAATTTCTTCTTCTTCCCCAACATAGACCTCTGGCTATCCTTCCTGTTTTGGATATTGTGGATGATGCCTTTTCGGAGGCTAATTTAACCCCTGACTCTTTTCCTCCTGCTCCTGTGAAACCTGATAGATATTACAGGGTTCCTGATTCCCATCAGTTCTTATACAAGAACCCTTCTGCTGACCCTGAAACCATTTCCCAGGGTCCTAAGGGAGCTAAGGCTGCTTCTGCCAAAAATCCTACTCCTACTGAAAAGGATTCTCGATCCTTAGAAAGTTGGGGCAAAAAAGTGTACACTTCTGCTACTTTGTCCATTAGGGCTTTAAACTGTCAGTTTCATATGTTTAAATACCAGCAATTTCTATTGTCTGTCTTAAAACAAAAGCTTACTTCCAATTCTGCCTGTGCAGAGGATAAGGAATTACATGATTTATTGCATGCCACTGAACAGGTTGGGAAGCATGGTTTACATTGTGGATTTGATGCCTTGGAGGCTTCTTGTAGGGCTGCGGCCTCTGGCACAGTCATTAGGAGGCATGCATGGCTAAAGGAACAAAATTTACCTGAACAGGTTAAGGCAAAATTATTGGATGCTCCTGTTCAGCCTAATGTGTTGTTTGGATCAAAAGCTGAAGAGGTGATTAAAAAGCTGGAGGACAAGGCGAAATCAATGCAGACAGTTAAAGATTTCTTACAAGTACAGCCTCCTAGATTTAGCAGGAATTGGCCTTTTAAAAATTGGTCCTTTCCCACTTCAGACAGGCCTCAAAGGGGTAGATATAGACGTTACATAGGAATGCCTCAATCACAAGCTGCTTATAGACAAAGACAGTGGACTGCTTCCACCCCTAGGGGAGGAGAGGACAGGTCACAATCTCAAAGGAAACACACTCAATGACTCCCTCTGTGGGGCTACAGGAATTTCTAACCTGGAAGCCCCTCTCGGAGGAAAACTCTCTCTTTTTTATCAAAATTGGACTCAAATAATCCAAGACAAATGGGTTTTGGATGTGGTTTTAAGAGGTTACAAATTCCATTTTCATACCTTGCCAAGGCCAAGTGGATGGCCAGACCTTCCAAAACATCAGTGGACGGAGGCCTTAAACCAGGTGGAAGCTCTTTTGGCTATGAATGCCATAGAACTGGTTCCTCTTTCAGAGAGGGGAAAAGGGTTTTATTCAAGGCTCTTTCTAGTCCCAAGGAAACAAAACTCATGGAGACCCATTCTGGATCTGTCGGTCTTGAACACCTTTCTAGAGATTCCAAAATTCAAGATGCTTACTCTACAGCAGCTACTTCCAATGCTGTCCAAAAATGCATGGATGGTAACTTTGGATTTAAAGGAGGCATATTTACACATTCCCATCAGGCAGGATCGCAGAAAATACCTCAGGTTCATAGCCGGATCGAGGCACTTTCAATTCTCTGCGCTGTCCTTTGGATTATCTACTGCGCCCAGGGTCTTCACCAAATGCCTGGCTCCAGTAGTAGCTTACTGCAGACTCAAGGGAATTCAAATTTACCCTTATCTGGACGATTGTCTAATTCAGGCAGACAGCAAGGATGTCTTACTCCAGCATCTAGACTTTGTACAGAACCTCATCAAGTTCCTGGGATTCTCTGTAAACATAAAAAAGTCCAATTTGACACCATCACAACAGATAACTTTTCTGGGTGCTCTTCTAAACACCACAACCCAGATGGCATTTCTGACATCCGAAAAACAATTACAGCTGGCTTCAACTTTCAAAATCTTGGCAACTTTCGCTCAGCTATCTGCAAGGAAATTCCTGCAGGCTTTGGGTTACATGGCCTTCTGCATCCTTCTCGTACCATATGCAAGACTATACATGAGGAAAATACAGTGGTACCTAAAAAGTGTATG
The DNA here is from genome assembly GCF_019279795.1 of Protopterus annectens. NCBI lineage: Eukaryota > Metazoa > Chordata > Ceratodontiformes > Protopteridae > Protopterus > Protopterus annectens. The sequence goes on along the minus strand of NC_056741.1, from coordinate 348,954,305 downwards.
GTCTCAGCATTGCCACAGTTTAGACATACTGATCTCCGTCCTTCCTTGCCTTCAAAAGGAATTTCTTTGGTGGTCCAGGGCATGTGCTCTAAACAAAGGGAAACCCTTCCGTCTGCCTCCTGCCACTCAGATTCTAACCACGGACGCCTCGGATTATGCTTGGGGAGCCCATTTTCAGGGCAACTGTCTGCAGGGCCTTTGGACAAAGGATCAGAAGCACCTGTATATCAATTTAAAGGAAATGTTAGCCGTTCAGAAAGCTCTATTGGCCTTCAGGAATCTTTTACAACCAGGACAACTACTAATACGGACAGACAACACCACAGTTATGTGGTACATAAACAAGCAAGGGGGATCTCATTCCTACCCCCTTTGCAGACTAGCCATGGATCTATGGAACACAGCTCTAGCTTGCAATCTGGATCTTCAAGCTCAGTTTCTACCAGGGAAACAAAACTTCCTGGCAGTCTGAGCAGAAATCTTTCGGATCCACACGAGTGGATGCTGGACACCAATATATTCAGGATGATAACAGCAGTCTGGGGATGTCCTCACGTAGACCTCTTTGCATCCCATCTCAATCATCAACTACAGAATTTCTGCACCAGGAGTTTCCACAGAGAAGCTTGGAAAGTGGATGCCCCATCATTCAGTTGGAGGAACCTCTCAGGATATGCCTTTCCGCCTCTTCCTCTTCTTCCACGGGTCTTATTGAAGATAAAACAGGACAAGCCCAAGATGATAATCTTGCTAGCTCCAAATTGGCCTCGCCAGTTTTGGTATCCTACTCTAAAAAACGTATGTCTGGGACCCCCCTTGGGTTTTACCTCAGTCTCCGAACCTTCTGTCCCAACATCAGGGTCAGGTTCTACACTCTCATGTCAAAACTCTCAGCCTGGCGGCCTGGTTAATCCAGGACCTTTGGTTTCTTTCCTACCCAAGCAGGTTATGGATGTCATTTTAGAAGCCAGACGTCCTAGCACTAGAAAATCTTATGCATGAAAATGGAAAAGATTTTGCTCCTGGATGCAGGCTCAGGATTCTGATCCTCTTATTCCTAACATTACCTTAATTTTACTTTACTTGACAGATCTCTTACATAAGGGTCTCTCTTTCTCTTCCATTAAGATACATGCTTCTGCTATTTCTGCTCATTACAATGCAGACCCTCCCATCTTTTCCCACCAGCTCATGAGACAGTTTCTCAGAGGAGCTAAGAACTTTAGACCTCCTAGATCTCCTCCCATTCCTGCTTGGGATCTCAACTATGTTCTGGAAAAACTAACCTTGCCTCCTTTTGAGCCTGCTGCCTCTTCTGACATCAAGTTTTTATCTTGGAAAACAGTAATCTTGTTGGCCCTAACCTCTGCCAGGAGAGTTTCAGAGTTACAAGCTCTTATGGCTGTGGAACCTTATATTATTTTTCATCAAGACAGAGTATCTTTGAGGACTAATCCTACCTTCATGCCTAAGGTGGTTTCCAAAGTGGCTTTAAATCAAACTATCCATTTGCCAACCTTTTTCCCCACTCCTCAAAATAAAGGGGAAAGGATCTTACATTACTTGGATGTACACAGACAACTACGTTTTTACCTGGACAGGACCAAGGACATCAGAAAATCAGAACAATTGTTTGTTTCTTATGCTTCAAGTTCCCAAGGTAAAGCCATTTCAAAACAGACCATTTCTAAATGGATTGCTCATGGAATCAGATTCTGTTATTCACACCATGGACAGCAAATCCCAGGGAGTATACGGACTCATTCCACCAGAGCTGCTGCCACTTCTGCGGCCTTCCTCAGGGGAGTTCCTACCAAGGACATTTTGGAAGCTGCAACTTGGAGTTCACTACATACTTTTTCTAAGCACTACAATCTGCCTCTCTACTCTAAGTCTAGGGCAGGCTTTGCCTCTGCAGTCTTGCAGGGCCTTTTAGCTGCCCCTCCTTCTTTATGACCACCTCCCTTTCTTTCAGCTTTGGGATTCTACCCTACAGTCATGACTGCAACAGTGAAACACGATGAACATAGTACAGCTGTGTACACCTACCATAAATGTAGATGTTCGAGTGTCTTCACTGTTGCAGTCTGGGTTTCCCTCCCTCCTGTCCCCTCTTAATTTTACTTTTCACCATTCTTCTGAGGTGTATTTGCAAAGGGTTTGGAACCTTTTTTTTTTTTTCATTTTGGGACTCCTGACATCTGGGGCAAGAAATACTGGAGAAGATGGCGTCGGTTGTCAGCTTTGTACTCCTGGCGCTCTGACGTCAGGTAGCATGGCTGAACAGCCGACGCCGGACCCAGACTTCGGGATTCTGGCTGACCAGGGGCTGCCTGCCGGCAGGGGAGAACCCTACATTCATGACTGCAACAGTGAAGACACTCGAACATGTACATTTATGGTAGGTGTACACAACTGTACTTTCCGTCAACTGCTAAATTACCTTCAGAACCTGTTTTGGCACCGATATCGTCTGTGGCACTGACAATTGATACTTCAAAAACTGCCTCATCCTCTTTGGTACCAAGCATGCCTTCGGTACCTATCACTTTGACACCATTTATAACTGAGCCACCTATGTCCATTCCAGTACCGAGTGCCCTATGGCACCGAGCCCATCTACGGTACCCATTACCTCTAGACTAGCCCCGCTGCTTCCTGTCTCCAACCTCGAGACAACTGTGCCGCTGGACATCACTGCATGGACTCTATAGTCCCTGTCGGTGAATCCTTTTCTTGGGCAAATATATAGCCCCTTCCTAGACTGACCAGACTCCCCGTCGGGGGTATCCACTAGATCCACCAAGAGCCTTTCGGAACTTGATGCTGTGCACCTTGTGGATCAGCTGCTGACAACCAGGGGGATCCCCATGCCATCTAAGACCCATCCACTTGCCAGACCTGGGATTGTTTCTCCACAGACTCCATCCTGCTCTTCTCCTTTGACCTTGCAGGTTTCAATGTCTCTGGCTCCGATGCCCTTTTCGGAACCCTCTGTTTCCATGCCAGTAGTGGACCTCACTGTGGCCCCAGAACTGTCCCTTTGGCTTTTGGTCCCTTCGGAACTGAGCCTTCCTCAAGTTCAGGATTGGGCTACAGGCTCTTCGGCTCCAAGTATGGTTCCAAGCATGTCTACAGTTCCGTCCACGGTGCCAGGAGTTCTGTCGGCACCAATCCTTATTGAGGCTTCTTCCACGGGAGCTGGTTCGGTGGATGGGGTTTGACCCGGGTTCTGAGGTTATCCTCTGTTCCAGGCTGCCATCCCTCTTCAGGCGGACCTGCTTTCTGGGTGATGGAGAGGGCACTTGTTTCTGGAAGCATGCCTCTGACTTCGGAACCCCAGACATCCCTTCCCCCTGAGCTGCAGCTGACACAAGCCACTGCCTTGGGACAGCGGTCATGAGAGCCACAGGAGACCCTATTGCAGGACGCCCCTTCTTCTGAGTCCTCCTTAGAAGTTCTCACTGAGGAGCCACCGCAGAAGTCATGCAAGAGGAAGCATGTAGACTTCCCTGAGGTGTCTGACAGGATACAGATTACGATGAAGGAGAAGTGTCCCCACGGTCACCTCCTGATGTCTCCTTTGGGGGCATCCTTGAACTGCTGAGACAGAGGGGTGACTGGAAGTCTACCAACCCTTCCTCCAAGGAGTCAGTCTTTCTGTAGGCTTTCCGTGCCCGACCATCTACCCCTTGGGTGACCCCACCTGCAGACAAGGTAGTCCAACTCGTGGTGCAGTGCGCCTGGAAGAATCCTGACTCCGTTGAGCCAATCCCTCGGAGACCAGACAGAATTCTACCCCCCCCCCCGAGGAGAGCCCGCATTGATCTAAAGGTTTACCAGTTGATGCTATGGTGGTGGCAGCTGCCACGAAAAAGGAACTTGCTGAAGAGAGTCAGACTATTCACCTGCCTGACAGAGAGTCCTGAGCAGTGGAGACATTAGGGAAGCGGGGTCTTTGCTTCATCGACCTTTACCATATGGTCCTTGAATTATTTAGCATATTTTACGAGGCTCCAACGAGACTTAATTTCCGAATTCTCTGGAACTCTGTCAGGACAGGTGCCTGGCGAGGTAAGTGACAAATTTGCCTCGCAGCTCGCAACTCTGGAATCCATCTCTAATTCGTCCATGAGGTTAATATCACATGCATCCGAAAGGGCGACCAGAGCTGCGGATTCAGGCATAGTTATGAGATGGCACGCCTGGATGCGCCTTTGTGATTTCGTGGACCCTTAAGTCTTCCTTCCTGAATGCTCCAGTTGAAGCGTCTTCCCTGTTCAGCCCTAAAGTGAAGGACACTCTAGCCAGGTGTGAAAAGGACGGAAAGACCCTGTCTGCCGTAGGTGTATGCTTTTCCACCCCGCAGCGTTCCTTTTCCAGGAACCAGAGGAGTGGAAAGTTGTGGCACAAAAAGTCTCTGGGTCCTTTTTGTGACACACATGGCGAGTATACCTCCAGGGGCAGAGGGGGTAACTCTTTTAGAAGACGCCCCTTCCGTGCCAGAAGGGGCCCACGTGACCAGGGAGCCAGAGATTCTTTGTCTGGACAGCCCTATTAGCTCTCCTGAAGAGCAGCCTGATTGCTTTCCTATGGAAGCAGTCGGAGGAGGTTTCTCTCTGCACCACACTGTCTGGCAATCAGTAACTCCCAACCGTTGGGTGCAGAAGATTATAACCAGAGGCTACACTATTCCTCTCAATGTTTACCCAAAACCCCCTTCAAGACTTCCCGATGTTCCACCCAGTCAAAGGGAAGTAGCAGCTATAGAGATAAAAAACTGTGTCAAAAAAGTGTCATCCAAGCAGTCCCACCAGACCAATGTGGATCTGGATTGTAAGGCAGAAAAGATAGTCCCAAACCAAGGGCACAAGCAAATAACAGATTATCGAATGTATATTTTAATGTACTTTAATGAAGTACAGGCTAACACAGAAGGCCTCTGGCTAACGAAGGTCACAGATGACTGCAAACTAGGAGCCATAGTCAAGTCCCTAAATAATGTGGACATCCTACAGAAGGGCCTCACTAAGAACAGATGCCTGGTGTCAGAGCCATGGCCTCAAGCTCAATGCCAAAAAGTGCAGTATCATCCCCTTTGGTAAAAACTCTGTACCCATGAACTACCACATAGGCAGCAATCTACTTAACACCGAATGTGTGATAAGAGACCTTGGGACCCAGGTGGACAGTAGTCTCTCCTTTGATAGTCACATCTCCACAGTAGTCAGGAAGTCCTTCTACATGGCACACCTCATCATAAAAGGGTTCTCATCCAGGAAAAAAGAGGTCATTGTTCCCCTCTACTCAGCACTCATTAGACCCATTATAGAGTACAATGCCCCTTTTGGAATGTACCTCACAAGACATCTGCAGCAGCTGGAAAGGCCACAGAAGTACTTCACAAAGAGGATTACTGGCCTCAAACAAATGCCCTACACTGACCGCCTCAAAAAACTCCAGCTTTACTGCGTAGCATATCGCCTACTCCGAGGTGATCTCTGCCTAACATATAAAGCTATGTCAAACCCAGAGCTGTTGGACATGCTACCCCTAAATAAATCCCAATCCCTCCGAGCTACACGCTCTAGGGACCTAAATCTTGTCACCACAATAAACAGGACATGCTGGAGGGATAGATTCCTGTCCCAGAGACTTCCCATACTCTGGAACAGGCTACCCATCTCTGTCAAGCAAAGTTCTTCATTAGCACTCTTCAAGAAAAATCTTGATGAGTGGATGGGAAATAGGAAATACACCCCGGGGATCACTTCTGTCTCTCTGCTCGACAGTGGCACAGGAAAATAACTTTCTTGGGTGGCGTAAGCCAGGAAACCCTGTTGGCTAGGCTTACGTAGGCCCTTGGGCCGATAGCCTAGTTACCTACCTATGAACCTATAAGGGTCTTATCAATTGTTAACTGCACCTGGAGTATTTCCTGTGCATCATACTGTTTGACCAGCCTAGAGGTGTGTTTGTCTTTTATATGTATATATATATATATATATATATATACTGCACAAACTATGAAAACTTAAAACTTTAGAACTCAAACCAAAACGACCACTGTGAACAGACAAGAGGCTCAAAGTCAAAAATCTTTTACGCGTTTCGTCCACCTTTATTTACTGTGAACTTTTTCAGAAAGTAAATAACTCATACTAAAAACAAGTTTAAATAGTACCAATAAATCTACACATGATCTTCATAGACCAATCAAAAGTGTTCAAATACCAAAGTGTAATTAAAGCCACAGTTACTCATATTTAATCACACTTTCTGAAGAAGTTCACAGTAAATAAAGGTGGACGAAACGCGTAAAAGATTTTTGACTTTGAGCCTCTTGTCTGTTCACAGTGGTCGTTTTGGTTTGAGTTCTAAAATATATATATATATATATATATATATATATATATATATATATATATATATATATATATATATATATATTTTGCATCTCCACCTCCTTTTGTTTTGCTGCCCATGGTTTGTGGTCTGAATGAATGATAGATGAGTAAACTGGTATGGCTGAGGTGTTCTCTGCAGCTTTGAACCAGGTTTCTGTGACTGCACAAATGTCAGCTTCTTTCAGGGTTAAGAATGCTTGCAATGAGTGCAGTTTCATGTTTCGACTCCTAGCGATTAGCAGCATGACCTTTAATTTATGTTTTGATGAAAATTTCATGTTGATAGTTTTGACTTAATGGCATTGCCTAAAAAAAGCACTATTGAGGAGGCAAGAGCCTTTGCCAGGAGCCTGAAGCCCAAGGGAGACAGATGCAGGGCATCTCTGGCAAACTCTGGAGGCTTGTCAGTCATATCATGCCAGGCTGTCAGGTACTGGATCCCCTTGGAATGACACCAGAAACTAAGCCATTTGTTAGTCATTTTCTGTTTGTATTGAGGAATCATTCTGGGTCATGGTAGAATGCTGCTTAAGGCTAGGAACATAATCTGCCTGGGACACATACTCAGGAAGCTCGATCCTGTCTCTCTTCTTATAGTCCAGGGAGGTACGTCTCAAGTCATTCACTCCAACATGGATTTTGACAGTCATAACAGTACCTGTTGAGAGACTTGAGTGCATTGGTGATATGGTGGATTCTGGCATCCGACAAACAACTGTGACTTTCTCCTTATCCAGCCTGGTGAGGGGCACTTCTGTGTGTCTCACAATATGTTGGGCCTTAGTGGCTGTGAGACACAGGTGTGTGGACTGTGTGTGGTGTGGTGGGCAGTGGAGATTGTGAGCGTTTATGCCTTGGAGGGCTCTCTTGTTTGGGTATGCTTTTGTTGAGGACCTCTGCATATGTGAGGGTGTGTTGTGTAGGTCGGGTTGTTGTTTGAGGTGTGGTGTATGTGTTGCCAACCTCAGTGCCAGATATACTGGTTTGTTGGGGAGAGAGCAATGACTCTAGGTATTTGATGTAATTGCATCTCTCACAAATTGTGTTCCTAGGTGGTAGTAGTAGTAGAGGGTTGTCCGTATACATGAGGCAGTTGCTGCACTGTCTCAGGATGCCCATATCGACCAGACTGGCAGAAGAAAATGTAGGAAATTGTCCATCCATATTTGTCAGAAACTGAAAGCGCTAAGGGGGTAAAGGGATGAAGGTCTAGAAGTAGTACTACTGGATAACACAAGTGCTACTAAGGGAAAACTTGTAGCTGGAATACCTCAAAAAGGCTTAAAAAATGTGCAGTTGAAGCTCTGGTTGCAGCAGACCTGTATATAGACTATGCTACTCAATTTCTAGGTTTATAAGTTTGCTACTATACAGGCTACTGTTTACCGCCACTGAGTGGTGACCCAGACCATTCAAACATGCCTAATTTGTAGCACACAGAAAAAAGCTGAAAACTAACTCCCATGCCATCTGGCCAGTAAACAACTACACTTTGAGTTCCCCAAAGTGCTTCCCAACATGGAGACTGGTAAACACCTTCTGCTACAAAATGGATGATCCTGGAACTTCTTAATGAAAAGTCATATCAAATGTAGCTCTCAAGTGCAGGTTAATGCCAAACTAAGCCCCTAAAAGGCCCTCTGGCTGATGAAACAGTCTCACTTTTTAGCCCCCCTGTGTGTTTCCCAACTCAGACAGACCAGGCTGCCTTTCTACTCCCATTAGAAATGTAGTTCCAGTCTTAATGTTAAAACACACTAGTTAACTACAGCTGAAAAGGTACCAGAAGGAAATCCCAATAAGTTGCTACAACTGATTACAGGATGATTCAAATGTGGCAGATAAGCCAGCAGTGAGGAAACACCACACACACTTTAAGGCACATCTTGGTTTTCAGGATCCCTCAGGCAGTGCAGCTGTCATCCTACCTCAGATCATTAGAATTGATGTCAGAGCCAATGTCACCTCCACTGCTATATTCCACATCCATTACTCATCCTGCATTGCTAGTACTTACTTTTCTATCAGTAGTTTATTGCCAGGTTTTATTCCTGGTGCCAGACTCATCTGCACTGATGGCTTCTATTTTCTCGTTATATCCATCTGCCTAGGCCTACTGGTACTTTGGCACCCCTAGTGACTGTTACTTCTCTTGGCAGTTTTGGAGTTTTGTCTTTCTCTTAACCTACTGATGCAGCAGGTGTCACTTCAGTGCCAGAATATGTGTGATTCCATGTAATTGCCAACATAGACACTGATTTAGACTCTAGCACCTGTACCTCATGGCAGATGGCAGAACTACTGTCTCTCTCTGAGGAAACTACTACAGAATTCCTGCAGTTTTTTCCATTGCATGAAACCTAAAAAATGCTTTTCCTCCTCCTCCTCTGATTCAGAACCATTGCCTTAAGATGCCCAGCAAAACCCTAGCTAGTCAAGCACATTAAGCCTGTAGAGGAAATTCCATCCTCTAATTGGGAAGATTGCTAAAGGTCTTTCGCTACAATGCTAATTATTTAAATTATTACATCAAAAATAAGAAAATGGTTTATGGGAAACCTCATGATCTGTAGCAGTTCACTTCATTTGGTCTTCAACCTGTGGGTTACGAATCTGACTCTGATCTGAGCCGGTAAGTTCACAAGCATCTGCTCTGAGTTCCAAGCTCATCCCCCTACCCTTAATACACCACCACCTTCCTTCCACGAGATCTCATTTGCATTGTGATCTCCGAGCTCTGGGTATTGACTCTGAACATTTTTTGGCAAGTGTTTTTACTGTTAGTGTGTAGGGTTCGTTAGTGGTGTTGGTTCCCCTTTCCTCCCCCTCACTGGTGCGTCTTGTTCTTAAAAAAAAAATAAATAAATAAAAGTTAGTTATTCCCCTCAGCTATCTGTGTGTGTGTGTGTGTGTGTGTGTGTGTGTGTGTGTGTGTGTGTGTGTGTGTGTGTGTGTGTGTGTGTGGATTGGTTGTGGGTAATCTTAGGCCAATGTGCTTTTTGTAGTATAGCTGGTCAGCCGAAACAGGTGTTTCGGAAATGTACAGTGTGTGGCCATAAGTTGTCACCCGCTGATGGCCACACTCTGTGTGTTGTCTGCTTAAGTGCAGCCCACCTTTCGGCAGTCCGCGGGTTTTAACCTGTGAGCTTTGAGAGACCACAGGCAAAACTTATTATGAAGGGCCTTCTTCGTGCTTCTGAGGCAGTCTCTTCTTCAGCGGCCACGGCTGTGACTGCATCTTTGGTCTCAGTAGTTCCCTCTCTCTCTCTCTCTCTCTCTCTCTCTGTCTCTCCCTCGAAGGCCGGGGCTCAACCTCCCACTTCTAGGTCTGGGGATGGGGACACCGTAAAACTGAAGAAACGAGAGAGAGAACACAAAGGTGACAGACACAGTAAGAGGTCCCCAGATTGTTCTGTCCCAGCGGGGCCTCCTCGTTTTTCTCCGGAGGAGTCTAGGTCATCTTCCAGGGCTTCTGTATACCGACCAGCCAGGTCAGAGTCTGTAGCCTGACATGGATAAAATGATGAGGAGGTTTATTAGGAAGCAGATCCAAATGAAAGTCTTACCAGCTCTCTCTCCCTCTGGAGGGAGTAGCTCACTCCTCTTCTTTTCACCTATTTCTCCTTCTCCGTTTCGGCCGTCTGCTTCGGAGTATCTGGATCCAAGAAGCTTCAGAGCCAGGAGGTCGGCACCTATGGTACTTGCTACCTCGATGCCGGCAGTTACTTTGAGCACATTGGATCTGACTAGTTCGAATCAGAGTGGCTCTTGGAGCCGTAGCCTGGGCGTTGGATCCGAGGGGGTGGAGGTTTTCTCGTCGGCTCCAACCTTGTCAGGTCGAGGCTATCTCCTCAGCCCTCCATCTCCTTCAGGACCGGCTTTGATCCCCTCGTCAGACCCCGGGAGCGCAGCTGCCATGCTAGGGTCCCAGGAAGTTCACTCTCCCTTAGTGTTCGATGTAGTGGAAAGGGATATCTCCATTGGATCGAGACCCCTGACTATTTCTTCAGATTCCGCCCCGACTCCCCCTGGTTAGTATGCGACTCCCGCCATTTTACCGCAGGGAACAGCCCACACTCGAAGAGCCCCAGAGAGTTCCCCTTGAGAACATCAGGCAGCTTGCGAGCCCTCTCCGGAGAGCCCCATCGGAGAGGTTCCTCGTATGTGCAAGTGGAGGCACTTGGACTCCTTCCCAGAGTCTCTAACGGAGGAAATAGACTTGGAGGAAGGGGAAGGTTCCCCCAGATCACCTCCCAAGGATGTCTCCTGTGGAGACATCATGGAGCTTTTACACCAGCGGGGAGGCTGGTCCACCCCAAAACCTTCCTCGGATGAGTCTGTGTTCCTGGATTTGCCCCCCCCCCTGAAAATCCTTTTGTGGACTTAATCACTTTGCGAGCTTGGAAGGAACTGGACACTGTGGAGCCTATTCCAAGGCGCCCTGATAGTATTTTAAGCCCGCCTTCGGACAGACCTGCCTGGAATAAAGGGTACCCTGTAGACGCTATGATGGTAGCAGCGGCCACCAAGAAGGAACTAGCTCAGGAGAGTTCCATGGTCCATCCCCCCCGACCGAGAGTCCAGGATGATGAACTGCTTAGGGAAGCATGTGTGTGTGTGTGTGTGTGTGTGTGTGTGTGTGTGTGTGTGTGTGTCAGCAACCTTTTCTGTAAGGGCGTTGAACTACTTAGTCCACGTTATTCGACTGCAGCACGACCTTAAGGAACTCGCTGAGTTGGCCCTTGGGTCCACATCGCAAGAGGACAAAAATACATTCTCGGCGAGGATGGCCACCCTGAAAGCGGTCTCAAATACGTCCATGCACTTCCTCTCGCATGCCACAGAGGGAGCGGCTAGGGTGGCTGGGACCGGCGTTGCCATGAGGCTTCACACCTGGCTTAGATTATGTCAGTTCCCAGAGCCCTTCATGCCGTCCTTTGCGAATGCCCCTTATGACGGCTCTTCCCTCTTTGGTAAGACCATCCGTGACACGTTGGTCCAGAGTGAGAAGGACAGGGCAGATGCTGTCTGCCATCGGGATCTGCTTCTTGAACCCTCAAAGATCTTTTTCTCGGAATCGGCGAGGGCAAAAGAAGATGTGGTTCCGGAAGTCTCAGTATTCCTGGGACACTCACGGCTCGTCTTCCCCTAGAGGCAAAGTGGGCCAAGACAGACGTCGGCCCAGGGGCAGAGGTGGTCCGAGGAATTTTGGGTCTTGAGAAACGTTCTCGGACAGGCCCGTGCAGAAACCCTGAGGGGTTGCCCGACTGCTCTGCTCTGGAGGCAGTCGGGGGGCCACCTGTCATTGCACCCAACAGCATAGGAGTCCATGTTTTCAAACCGTTGGGTGCTACGGATTATATCCAGAGGTTATACAATCTCTTTTGTGGCTCTCCCCGTGCCACCCAAACACCTCCCGGACGTACCACCCACGCAAAGGGAGGCAGTGGCACTAGAGGTAATCAAGTTGCTAAAGAAGTGAGCCATCAAATCCGTCCAGATCTGGCATCTTATTCCAGGTTTTTTTGGTGCCAAAAAAGACGTGGGACTTGAGGCCCATTCTGGACCTGTTAACCTTGAACCTGTCCATTGCCAAAGAGACGTTCTGGATGGTCATGTTACAGTCCATCCTGCCTTTTTTGAAAGAGAGGGACTGGATGTGCTCGTTAGACCTCAGGACGCTTACTATCACATAAAGATACAAAGAAGCTCCAGAAAGTTCCTTTGCTTCTGGCTATGGGCCAATCATTATCAGTTTCGAGCTCTACCCTTTGGTCTCACCACAGCCCCAGGGTGTTCACCAAGGTTGTGGCAGTGGTAGCGGCTCACCTGAAGCTTCAAGGGATTCTGGTCTTTCCATACCTGAATGATTGGCTCCTTGCTGCTTCCACCACGCATCTACTTTGTCGGGCCAGGGACTATTTCCTGCGTCTAGCGGATCATCTAGGTATTTCAGTCAATATTGCCAAATCTCGTCTATACCCTGTCCAGGTCGTAGAGTTCATCAGAGTATGGATAGACACCTTGCAGACAAAATTCTTCATAACTTCAGAGAGAATTCAAAATCTACGAATGCACATCTGTCATTTTTCACTCATATCTACTGCCAACGGAGGCAGTGTTGCGAGCCCTCGGTTCTATGGCGGCCATGATTACACTTCTTCCGTGTGCTCGTTTGCATATGCGAGTACTACAGTGGACTCCTGCAGTACAATGGTCTATGCTGGATCTCCCACTGACACATCCAATACACATAAGCAAAGCCTGCAGGGCATCCCTTTTTTGGTTGATGCATTCTTTGGACATACTCGAGGGATGTCCATTTGTTGCAGCCCTGGCCCAAACCACAGTGACCACGGACGCCTCCCAGCTGGTGGGGGGTATTGCTTGGGAAGGACAGTCCATGTGGTCCCCGATCGAAACCAGTTTGCATATCAATGTTGTAGAGATGAGAGCGGTCCTTTTAGCATTGCAGGCCCTTCAAGCCTTTCTTCCTCTGGGAACAATTGCAATTCAGTCAGACAACATGTCGGTGGTCTGCTGCATCAACAAACAGGGAGGGACCAGATCCTACCCGCTCTGTCGTGAGGCCATGAGAGTTTGGGAATGGGCAATCTCCATCAGTCGCTTTTTGGTAGCAACACACATTCCGGGACGGTCCAACATTCTGGTGGACAAGCTAGGCCATTCTATCCTGATGCCTTATGAGTGGTCTCAGAGTCCTTCAGTAGCGGAGCAGATCTTTCTAAAGTAGGGTCAACCTTGCTGCGATCTCTTCGCATCTCCTTCCAACATGAAGTGCACGGATTCTTCTCTCTGAACCCCCCCCCCCCCGCCACCAGGGGGATATTCCCCCAGAGAAGCTCTCGTCCAGGCTTGGCCTCCCGGTCTTCTTTATGCCTATCCTCCGTTACCTCTTTTCCCACAGTTTGTACAGAAAGAGCGGTGACTGTGTCAGTCATCCTCATTGCCCTGTTTTGGCCTCACCAGGTTTGGTTTCCCTTCCTCTGGTCTCATCTTCTAGTTCCTCATTGGATTTTGGATCCCGTGTCTCACCCTTCAGGGGTCCCTCATCCGAACTTGGACAGTCTGAAGCTCACAGCTTGGCTGCTCCAGTTCCCCTAAGTGCCAGGACTCCTGGTTTGCCTTCTTCTGTCAAGTCTATTCTGGTGGCAGCTCTTGAATCCACCACCAGAAAAATCTGCCGTAGCAAATGGAAGCGTTTTTCCATCTGGGCCTCTCAGAGAAACTTGGATCCCTTCTTGGCACCAATTCTGGCTATTCTTGAATTTTTGGCAAACATTTTTCTACATGGGGCTAGTTCTTCGACAGTGAAGATACAACTTGCTGCCATTTCCAATTTCCATGTTGGTGAAAATGACTTCTTTGGCTTCTTCCAGATTGTGCAAAGCCTTTATCAAAGGTGCCTTTTTCTTGTGTCCTCCAGTCAAGGTCCCACTCCTCCATGGGACCTTACCTTGGTGTTGCAAGCACTGGTTGCTTCTCCTTTTGAACCTGCTGCAACAGTAGACCTTAAATTTCTGTCCTGGAAGACAGCCTTGCTAGTGGCCATCACCTCGGCTAGGAGGGTCTCGGAACTCCAGGCATTTGTCGGTCAAGGTCCCGTATATGGTTTTCCACAAGGACAGGGTGTGTCTTCGTACCAGTCCTTCATTTCTTCCCAAAGTGGCCTCTGAGCCAAATATCAGACTATCAGTTTACCTGTTTTCTTCCTAAATTTCAAAAATAAAGGTGAATACAAGTTGCATTTGTTAGATGTTCATAGACAACTACGTTTTTACTTACACAGAACCAAGTCTTTCTGAAAGTCTGACCGTTTTTTTTTTTTTATGTCTTTCTCTAAACCGTTTTTGGGTAAACCCATTTCCAAGGTGACCATTGCTAAATGGATTTCTCTCTGTATTTTTCAAGTGTACAAAGACAAGGGCTCTTCTCCTCCAGTTCAGGTTAGAGCCCATTCCACCAGGTCCATGGCTACTTCAGCAGCCTTCTGGACAAGGGTGTCCTTGGATGATATCTGTTCTTCGGCTACTTGGTCCTCATCTCATACTTTTATTTCTCACAATAAGTTGGATTTGGTATCTAGAGGCTGGGCATCCTTTGGCTCTGCGGTACTTCGGAATGAGGGCCACCCTAGGGTATAGGTAGCTGGGGACTCTGTCCCACAGGTTGAAGACCAAATGAAGTAAATTACTTCAGATAAAGAAGTTATGTACTCACCATAACTTTCCATCTAAGTAGTTGTACTTCATTTGTCTACAACCATCCCCCTCCTTCCCCCCCAACCTGCTGGCGTAGTATGTAGCAGAGTGCGCTTTTGTGGCTCTAGTTGGGATAAGTTGATGAAATAAGGTTTGTTGGATCGGGTTCCTAGCGTTATGGGGTAGCAAACTCGATCTGAGGGAAGGAAGGTGGTGGTGGGGTGTAACGGGTAGGGGGAGGAGCTTGGAGCTCGGAGCAGATGCTTGTGAACTTGCCGGCTCGGATCCGTAACCCATAGGTTGAAGACAAATGAAATACAACTACTCAGATGGAACGTTATGGTAAGTGCATAACATTTTATGTACTTTCCCAAATTATTGCTACTTTAAAGGTGAATGTTACCATATACTTACTAAAATTCAAGATTTATACCTCCATGTGGTTAATCCATACTGTATGCTGCAGTGTTCAGCTGTCTTGAAACAAAATGAATGTTTTAAAAACTACAGATTCACTTGGGTTACTGTTAACTGGAACTACTCTGATCTAATAATCAATACAAGTTCTAGCAGTCTATTTTTATTTACAAAGTTAGTAAATGTCCCTCACACTTATGAACATTAAAGAGAGTCAGTTAACGAATGCCACTTTCACATCTGTTTTCCAGCCAAGTCTTTTACTGACTTCCATTTTAGTTAATATACCCATACTACTGGCCAAGCCCATACCATTCAGTAGAACTTTGCAGTTAATCCAGCCATACTGTTCAAGGAATTGCGTGCCAAACAAACATCTCTTCTCACTCACTCCAGCCAGTTATTTCAGTCTGTCCTTTATTTCTCCGGTAACATCAACATCTCTGTTTATCTGTCTTTTTATCCTTCTACTTTGCTTGCTGTTGCACAAGCCTCACAGGTAATTATTTTACTTTCGCAGTCACCTTTTCTGGGTTGTCAGTAGCATGTTACCATTCCAGAACACTTTTGAAGGAACATGAAACTACATTTAAATTTCACTTTTTTATGTTTGCATTGGAAGGGAGGCATGTTCAGCAAATGCAAATCTTCCCTTCACCATTAATTTTCTGGCTAATTGACTTTATAGTACCCACTGTGGTTCATTTAAAACACTTTTGCAGTAATTATTATTACTGGGACTTTGCCACTAGGTGTCTCTGTACATCCAACCTGTCCCCCAAAACTCGGGATCCTTTCCCCTTTGCTTGTCATACATCTAACCCTATATTCCAAGCCTGTCAGTGTAAGATGATAATCTTGACAGGGATCTGGTTTTTGAGAGCTCAGCTTGTATATTCTTCTAGTGAGTGGAGGAAAAGAGAAAAGTTATGCAGGATGAAAGGCAGTTGTTTTGTTCATCCATGCCACAGTATGCTCCTTCCAAGCCTGGTCCCTTTTATTGCAAGTAGGGTAAGGTTATCAAGCTAAAGGAAGGAAAAGTCAGTTTAAGGAGAGATGGCAGGAGGTAATACAAGGAAACCTGGAGCCCCAGAGTCTCTTCTCAAATAGAGAGCAGCCTTGCCTAAAATGGTTCCCAGCACAGTTCCCTCTCAAGTTCCTCCACCAAAGTGTCAGACCGACTGTCTCCTAGCACAGAAGTCCATAACAGAAGATTATTTGGTCTTTCAAGCTTATTAGAGAATGATACAGACTACACTGGATAAAATTCCTCATAGCAGGCATTCAACATGTCCTAAAAAAAAAAGAAAAACTAATACATCCTGTCATTTCAGACCCGTTTTATAGGCATTCTCCCTCCAAGAAGAAAGGAAATGGTTCTAGTTTAGGCTATTTCTAGTCCTGAGAAAGAAATGCACTTGGTGTTTTTTTGAACCTCCAGAAATTGAATCTCGTACCCTCTCAGTGAGTAATCTTGTTGAGGTCCCTAATAGACATAGTCCTTAATAGACATCATCTCACAGAAGACCATCTTTACTTCAGAAAGTATGAGAACCTGTCACGATTGCTTTCTCCAGTTAGCAACCTTGAAGCAGATCAAAGCAAGGGAATACCCCAGGGGTGTAAGATGCATGGTTTAAACTAACATGACACCTCATGCCCGACTCCGCATGGGAAAGTTACAGTGGTATCTGAAATTCATGTGGATTTAGTACTCCCATCTTCTAGCAAATGTAATTCCAATTTTCCTGCATTGCAAAGACCTAAAATGCTGGGCCAAACAGCACAGCCTCAACTTGGGGGTGTACCTTTTACTCCAGAGAACACCAACTAGTCAGTCACAGCTGATGCTTCAGATGGCATACTTGCACTGTGCTGACACTGGTGTAGTCATTTGTCTTTTTAATGCAAGATGAATGTTGTGGATTGTGATGCATGAGTCTACCTCAGTGTCTTGTATTGCGTGAGCTAGCAGTGCACTTCTAGAGTGTTTCCTTTTCAGTACTGTAACGTGACACGAATTGCTAGATGTAAGTTAGGAGGGGAGTGAGAGAATAAGAGCTTTCTACCCTGCAAAAAAAAAGAAGATTTGTGTGTGTGATTATATGGTTTTTGACTTGCGCTTTTCAGAACTGGATTTTCTGAAAAGCATAACTTGAATTCTTAGTTTGTCTGAACATGGGAAGACTGCTTCTGACAGTCTAGGGAACATTCACTGAGAGCCTAAACATACAAGGGGGGGGGGGTGGAGTTCTCAGAAAGGGAGAGAAAATATGTCAGTGTGAGGGAAATGTTAGCTTTGATTCAGAGGCACTAGTGTTCTCCTAAATATGGGCACTGCGAGTAGTAACAGACAATGTCACAATGAAGTACATGATTCTACAATCTTTGCAGATTAGCAATAACTGCTTGAGAGTTGGTACTGGAACACAGGATGTCTATAATGGCAACTATACCTACCCTCTGAACAAGTTACTGTGGTGAACCAACTAAGCACCGAAAACAGACCCAAATGAATGTATTATGCACAGTTGTCTTTCTTCATCTAATGCATGTGAGTTACCTCACAGATTTGTTTGCATTACAAGGCAGCAAACCACTAAGTAGGGTCTGCTGAAGAACACCTTAAGAAAGAGCTAAGGCAACCAATGCCTTTTCCATCGATTGGGTATGCTTTCTGCATTACTTCTGATTCCCTTACTCCTCTGGGTGGTATGGGAAGTGAAGAGAGAAGCCCTCATGTTCTTGGTTGCACCCTTTTGGCCCAGGCATCACTGGTTCTGCTCAACATTATTAGAGAAATTAGGAAGCCATCCACTAGGAAATCCTTCAAATCCAAATGGAAATGGTATTCCCACCTGTGCCAAGGCAGAGGGCAAAGACCCAAAGATAGTAGGCATCTCTGTAGTCCACCAATACTTCATTGAGCTGTCTGTGGTAGTCATGGCTTGCACATCAAAGTTCATCTGTTTTCCATTTTGGCCTGCCTTCCAGTAGATCCACCCTGTTCTAGCTTGAGACAGTGAAACAATTTCTGAAGGGAGTCCTGCACTTCAGACTTCGTGAAAAAGAAATGTAGTTCCACCAAAACATAAATTGTTTTAACTTTTTTTTCTTTATATGTAGGCCACTTTTGAACCAGATTAATCTAGAGCTGTCAAAGTTGTAACTCTGAAAACATTTGTGCTAGTGGCCCTCATTTCATAAAATTAGAGCACCTGAACTAAAGGCACTGATGTGCAGAGAACCTTTCCTAGTCTTTTTTTTACAAGGATGGTGAGCCTGAGAAACATCCCTTCTTTTATGCTGAAAGTAATGACAGAATCCACTCTCAACCAGACTGTTCAGCTGCTAGCCTTCTTTCCAAACCATCAGAGTAAGGGTAAGCGAATCCTATTTACCCTGGGTGACAGTAGACAACTTTGAAACTGTATAAAACCAGAGAGTTTCAGTAAACAAACCAGTTGCTCATCTCATCTGCTGAAAAGAAGAGTGAACAAGTGACCAAACAAACTAAATATAAATGGAGCTCACAATTCATACAACTCTGCTACTCATTTCCAGGGAAAAACCTGATACGTCCACTCAAGATGTATATTATCATAGACATGGCAGTCTTGATGGTATCCAAAAAGGAATGGGCAGTCAAGTTGTTCTGGAAGTTGCCACTTGGACACTGATTCACACTGTCGTCTAACACTGCAGACTGGACAATTCACTATATTGATAGGGTACATTTGCAGGACATTCTGAAATCCAGCCACTCTTCTCAGGCAAACACCCAGGCACCATAAAGCTGTGGGAATTGTCCCAGTAGTAAGGACTACTACAACAGTTATTTAAATGAAGAATATAATATGTCTGTATAGCCAACTTACTATAACAGTAGCTGTTCTAATAGATCTCTGTAGCAGAACGGTTTCCCACCCACCATAGCCACTGATACCGTTAGACTTTTTTTGGACTGGGGTGGGGTACTCTTACTTATTTGTCATCTACCCCTCCTATCATTCTCTGAGTACTTGAACCTGGAGTCTCCTCTGCTGTGGGCTATGTTTGGGTGAAATATCAGTATAACCGCCCTACCCTTTTTTCTTTTCCTCGTTCATGAAGTGGTGTGTTATGCCTCTTTCAGGTTACGTACCTCTGTTTTCCCTTGGCTTCACCTTGAGGTCCATTGCACTAAATTCTGGGCACGAAGGCTGCCAAATAACAGAGCTGGGTATCTGTCTTAATACAGGCATTCTTGAACATCCCAGGGGCTGGACATATGCAGCACAAATGGAGAACGAACCTGAGCTTTGGAATTCATGTGACAGTTCTGGGGACATCTTGTGACTAAATGTTAGTAGTAAGGACAACTGCAAGAGTGATCTATTTGAATGTCTTCAGTTAAGGTAAGTTACCAATACAGTTGTACTTTCTTTTTCATAATTTGTCAAATTCTGTCTTTTATTAGTCTAGGTTCCCCATGTTTGACTTCTGTGTCTGGCAAAGGCAATCATTTTAGAAGTACTGTTCTGTCCCCAGCATTTTTTTTTTCAAATGCAGTCCAGTCCGACATCTTGATTTCCACATATTCCATCAGATCCATCTTTTTTGTTACCTTCTAGAACAATATAAAGGGGTAATTTTCACTTCCCTTATCCACCGTCCTGTTTAAATGTTGGTCAGTCTGATCAATTGTGTTTAGCTTCTGAAGTAACTTGTCCTGAATCCCACACGTATGCTCTTCAACAGGTTGTATGGCTGTCTACTGGTTTTGCAATAAATCTACTTCATTCTTTGTAGTCATTTCTGGGCAGCCACGGTGGTGCAGTGGTTAGCGTTGCTGTCTCACAGCAAGAGGTTCTCCGGTTCAATTCTCGGCTGGGGTGCCTTCTGTGCAGAGTCTGCATGTCCTCCCTGTGGTTGCGTGGGTTTCCTCCGGGTGCTCCAGTTTCCTCCCACATCCCAACGACATGCAGTAGGTGGATTGGACACACTAAATTGGCCGTAGGTGTGAGTGTGTGCGTGTGTATGCCTTCTGTGGAAGGTTGAGCACCGGGCTGGCAACTCGACACTGTAAAACTCCACTGCCAATTATGAGCGGACAGATGATCCGCTGTGGCGACCCCTAACTGGGAAAAGCCAAAAGAAGAAGAAGAATCCTTTGTAGTCATTTCTATAAATTTCATATACACTTCAAACAATGCAGTCAAATGCCATAGATTCATCCGTATGGCTTCCACCTATAGTATATTTAACCTTAACATTTTTTTTTTTGTTTAGTTTTTCGTCACTGGCTGTGGAACATTGTGGCCTGCCATTGTGACTCCCAACAACCTTTTCCTTCCAAATGCTTAGAATCCACCACATACTTTCTTCTATCACTTATTTGCAGATGACACCTTAACTTAATAGTGTACCAACAACTGCATGGAGTAAACTAGTTCTGTTGAACTGTTTATCAGTTTTAACTTTTAGGTAAATGGAACTACCAGAGGTGTTGCCAGCTCCAAACAGAACTATGTTTGTGCCCCAGAACAGTGGATGGTAAATCTTTCTGAATGCGATTCCAGCTTCGTACTCTTGGAAATGGCCTGTAGGTTATCCTGTTTGAAGATCGTGATTATTACATTATTTCCTTTTTAGACAGCCACCTAGATGAATCTTGCTAGGGGCTGTGTCCTAGAAGTTCCTGTAGCAGTTGTTCATTGATGTCGGATACAAAAGTTATTGGCGTTTGTCATGTGGTTAGATCTTGATATAGCACTTCTTACAAAAATAAATCCATCCTTCACCCTTGGCCCTGCTCTTTCCCACCTGTTTCATTCTCTTTCACTTCTTCTGGAACTGAAGCAGCAGCAGGAAACTCTGTATTATGGAATATAGACATGATTTGACAGCTCGGGGATGTTCTCTATGCTTTGTAGTCCTAATAGCTGTGGTACAAGTGCTAGTAGATTTTTGTCCTAATGATTACTGCAGTATCATTCATAATCCTTGG
Organism: Protopterus annectens; assembly: GCF_019279795.1. Lineage (NCBI taxonomy): Eukaryota > Metazoa > Chordata > Ceratodontiformes > Protopteridae > Protopterus > Protopterus annectens. Next base: position 348,933,270 of record NC_056741.1, on the reverse strand, counting down.
GAATTATATGCAGGAAAATTTGGCCTGTTGCAAAGATTGAGTGGTAGTCTGCTTGTCAGTTTCTTCTGATAACTTCTACTACACATGCAACATAAAACTCTGGGAATCAGCCTTAGAACGATCTCAAAAAAAAAAAAAACACAGTGGCCCTTTTAAAGAAGTCATCTTGGGGTGAAGCAAGTATAACTGGAGGAGTTTTGCAGTAAGTACCCACAGTAGGAATTTTTTTTATTTATTTATTCATTTTTTTGCTAATGTTGCTTGTACATTTGCTACTGTTTATTGTGTTGAATTTGGTCTGTTTCAGCTTTTCTTAGGCTGATGACATATACCAGAAAAAGATCAGCACAGTGTGTGGCTGGGGAGATGCAATCCATTGAAAGGCTGTCATTCTCGGCATCTTTTTTGCTTAGGTGAGAGCCATCAGGTATCATCTTGTAAACATTGTGCTTTCTATATAGGAAAAGTGTGCTTGTCGTAGCCCATAACCTACAGACTATTCCTTAAGTGTAACAAACAACTTAATTTAGACCAAGGAACGTTTTTCCATTCTCCACAGGAGAATCTTTTCCCCAGCCGTTCAGATGAACATAAACAGAGCACCATAGGAAAATGAATAAACCCAAGAGGCCAATTCTAAAGATTCTGCAGGCAGAGTATGAGAGTTTTGTGACCCTTTTAGTCCCTGAGGCCAGTCATTGACACTGGTAAAGTACATCCTTGTCTGCCACTGACATCTCTTATACTTATTTGTCTGTTGTTGCCCTAGGGAGACTCTGGCTTTGTACCTCATGAGACATTAGCCTGTACCAGTAGCACCAGTTTTCCTAATGCCCACACTATGCCCATTCATTTTTCATTACAGATTATTCACTGAGGAGGTAGCAGCCTACCAGAGAGTGCATGTTTAAGCAGGTCTTCATTGAGAACATTTTTCATCCAGAGTGACACCTCATTCCACGAGAAGAGGAAGGCTTTCTATGGATTGGTTGTATGCCAGGGAAAAGGATGACCTCTTCTATTCCAGGCAGGTCTCTTCTACCATGGGATACAGCACACACATGAGAAAGAGTCATTTTGTCTGGGAATTCTGGGCTTCTTACATAATATGCATTGTTACTATTAAGCAAGAAACCCTGAATTTCCAGACAAAAGATATATGAAAAGATTGAGAGAGAAATTAGAGGAAAGAAAAATACTTCCACAAGAAAAACTCAGAAGCTTCAAGTAAAAATTTGTGTTCGTTAATACAATAGATCCAAGAAAAACACTATATAGACCAAGCAACCTTGTGCCATGTGGAAAAAGAAATGGCTGAGGAAGTGCAAACATTTAAAGAAAATTTATAGATGTTTGAAGGGTCTAAAAATGAAATATGGACGTGGGGAAGAAAGCGAAATCTGATATAGTACACTATTTATGCAAAAAGAGAGAGCCAAATTAATCAGTGCAAAAAAAGGCATTGCCAAAGCTATTCACAGTAAAAAAAGTAAGATCACAAATGGGGAATGTAGAACAGAAGATTAGTCAAGTAGTAGTTAAAAAAAAATAGAAGTTGAAGTTATGCAATAGCTGTAAAGTCAAGGATTTAGTGTAGAAAGTCTAACACAGGTCATATCACAGCATGATGGAACAACTAGTCCCCAAAGTAAGGCAAAATGAGAGGAGCAGGAGACATCTGAAGAAGAAATCTGGGCATGGGAAAGAAAAAGAGGTTTAATATGGTGCAATATGTATGCAAAGGAGAAAAACTAATCAATGCAAAAAGAGCCGGACCAAACATATTTGAAGAGAAATACAGACAAAGACCTCCGGGTATTGAAAATTTCACAATACAAAAAAATAAGAAAACTGAAGAAAAGTAGAAAAGAGGATTAGTAATGGAGAAGTTAAAGAGATAAAAACAGGTTGTGAATTACCTGCAAAGTGAAGGATTTAATGTAGAAAATTTAACTCCAATAACAACACAGCAGGACAGAGCAATGGACATCCAAATTAAGGAGAAAGCAGTGGAGCAGGAAACGTCTAATCAGTTGACATATAAAGATAATTTGGAGTCTCCCATAAGAAACCAGTACAAAGGTTCAGTTGTAGCTATACAGCAAGGGAAAGAACAGAAAACTATAGCAACTCTGACACAGTCAGTGTTGGGGCGTGATAGGCCAGTGATTTCCCATATGAAAGAGCAACAGATGACGTAGGGTGAAACTGAAGAAGAACGTAGCACAGGAAGAAACTCTGGAACTTCATATGGAACTTCATATAGAACTTCATATAGAATGCCTGCAGGAAATGGCAAAGAATGTGCCGTCAGTTCAGAAGAACATGATCTAAGAGAAGAGTTGCTTGATTTAATAGAGATGGATAGACATATTAAGATAAATGAAAGAAATAGACTGCAGAAGGTCGATAAAACCCAGAAAGTTAGAAGTTTGATAAAGCAAATAAACACAGTAATTAGGACAGTCCATAGAGATTCATGCGATATAACAGAAGTAAGTAGGATGCATTACTTTGCAGCCAAATTAATGGCAGATAAAGTCCTACCACAAGAACACAGGGTAGTGAGGGAAAGGATAGAAATCGAATGCCATCATGGAAGTATTGAATAGAGAAAACTATAAAGCAATTAAGACCAGAAGTGTCACTGTTAGAAGAGTATAGAAGAGGTAACAGATCAACAAACATACTCAGAAAGATGTGAAAAAAGCAATGCACAGTATTATAATGGATCAGGATTTATCATGCACTGTTGCAAACAATAAAATATCAGCAAAGGTAGAAAAACTTAGAAGATACACAGATAAATGTAAAGAAAAAGTACAAAATAAGCAGTTTATTGATGACCCAAAAAAGTTTTATAGAGAACTGGGAAACGAAGTAAAAGGAATTGAAAGACCACCAAAAGAAGAAGAAATAGATATATTTTGGAAAAGTATGAAGATCCTGTGGAACATAAAGATGCTAAATGGATAGAAGAAGTAAAAGAAAGAATAAGAAGCTGAAATGTTCAGGGTATGAAATGGGATGAAGTAACGGCCGGAGAGATTAAAACAAAATTAAGAAAAGCCTCTAACTGGAAAACCCCAGGCCCACATGCAGTACCTAACTTTTGGCTAAAAGTATTAACATCTTTGCACAAAGATTTAGCCATGAGTAAGAACTATTTATATGTGCTCCCCAAACAGACAGCAGCCTGGCTAACAACAGGAAGAGTGAACCTGCAAGCTACCCTAAAAACTGTAGATCAATAACTTGTCTTCTGACAACGTATAAACTATATACTAGAATTGATGCTGACAGTTTATACTCATTTAGAAGAAAACTCAATTATGGCAGTAGAATAAAAGGGTAATAAAAGAAAGTCATATGGAACAAAGGATCATTTGTTGTTAGTCATAGTGGAGAGCTGTAAAAAGGGGAAGAATCTAAGTATGGCATAGATAGACTGCAAAAAAGCATTTGACAGTATCCCACATTCATGGATAAGAGTTTACAAATGTATAAGATGCAGCCTACACTGATGTAAACTACATCATAGCGACCATGAAACAGTGGCAAACCACTTTGCAGTTAAGCCATGGTAAAGGACAAATTATTATTCCAGGGATAAAAATCCAAAGGGGGATATTCCAGGGTGACTCTCTGTCACCGCTGCTGTTTTTCCTTGTGGTTACAGACAGTGATACATGTTTATGGTGCATTAGCAAACTGGAAGAGACTCACTGTATCAGAAGTCTGCACACACGCTCTGATAGCCTGGTATCTAGCATTCAACAGAATTTCTATCTTTAGGTCTTCTCCTTTCCTTCAGCTCACAACTTTCTTGCAGACCAATTGAGTAGCTCCACTCCAGATCTCTTTTAAAGGAAATTTGATGTCAAAAGACTTCCATGGCTTGACACCAAAGTAGGGATCCCAGCTTTGGAATAATTTGCTATATATTTGAATTACCAGCTCAAGAAGTTAGGGAGTAGGTAACCTTGTAAAAAAGTCAAGGTAGTGATTGCATTTTCCATCCATTTGCGCAGGGGCCACCTATATGTCTTCTTCCCTTTGCTTGACTGTCCAAAGATGTAAAAGTAAGAAAAGAGAAAGAGGTAGCCCTCATTCTGCTAGCTGGTGCAGATGTCGTAACTGAAATCACTGTGGCAGTATTCCAAACAAATGGGTTATTACTGCTGATGTCCATTAGGGTACCAAAGATTAACCTTCCCTAGGTCGTACTTCTGACGTATGACTTCAGCTCGTAAGAGTAGGTGTATACTGGCAGAAGTATGAGCGCAGCTCTGCAGATTGAGTCAGCCCCAGAACAAACGCGGATCGCATATCCGTCGGACTGATCATTATTTGGTCATTGGTACTGTAGCTTCTTTAAAAACAGGTAAGAGCTTGATTGGGGAACCTCCTTTACCTATATTGTTGTGCTGTATGTCTGCTAGGAGTGGTAAGTGCAAATGTGCTAGGCAAGTTCCTTAGAAAGATCTGTATACCCACTGTCTCTTCTGCCTAGGTGTGGAACATGACTACAAGACCTGTTCATCTGCCAGTTCTTTGTGACCAAGACTTTGCAATCCCGTCCGTCTTTGCAAATTTTCTTTGATCCCGTCCGTCTTTGCAAATTTTCTTTGAAGCCCAACATCTGAAGCATAGCTCTCAACCTTCCATCTCCAAAATGAAGAACAGTAGCTCACATAATGTGGAACAAATGGGCAAAATGTGTAACACATACCCATGGCTTACTAACAATTTCAACTAGGAAAGTCATATGATGGTTAAAATATGCTGCTTTTACTTATTAATTCATTAAAAAATCTTTTTATATGATTCATTTGTGTTTACCATGAATATCAGTTAAAAAATCCTAACACTGAATGCGTGACAGATCCGTTCAATATGGAACTTCAAGGAACATTAACTTTTTAAGACCCCAAATGAGGTACGTTTCTCGTAATGAGTTACACTTGAGAGGTATGGTCTGAAGTGTTTTCCCCACTCCAAGATGGCAGATTTCACTTCCCCAAACGTAACTCCACCCCCAAGAAAAAACTCAAAAGGCCCCCAGCTGAATACTGTTGTCTAGGTTTTCAGGTTCTGACGCACCCACTGAAGCTCCAGAACCTGTGGTACATACGACTTTACCTCTGATGCCCTCTGACGAGATCTCTTCAAAAGCCAGTGTGGCATCGGATGCCCTTATGCCTTCAGAAACTGCTACAAGAGAAAAAGGTGAATCTTGGATCATCATTTCAGAAGACCTGGAAGGCATTCCACAGATTCTAATTATGGAAGAGATCCTGGGTAATGTAATTGAGGCATGCCAGGGGTCTGAACCACCCCACTTGGTTCAGGTGGATGTCACACCAAATAAAAAAGGACAGAAAGCTAAGCATGTAGAGGGAATGAATGGATAGACTTTTCATTACAGCCCTGAAATCTCCTCCATTTTCTACCCGCCTTTCCTGTTCCCACACCGCAAAAAATGACTGGATTTTTCATCATCTGAAGAGGAAGATGTCTCTGACTCTGATCATTCTCTGACATTTTCCTCTCAAATACACTCCCCTGGCCACATTCCTTTTGACGATGATTACTTAATTTTTCCAGACTCTTCTGTTGAAGTAGCTTCATTTGGAGATGCAGTTATTAATATGACGGAACTTTTTGTGTAGGAGGGTGACAAAACTTTTTGAGTAGGGGTGTAGATAGATTACAAAGATTCAGAAAATATATTATAACCTCTTGGAAATGGGCACTCCAGGCCCTTCACCTGGCCCTCCAGTTCTGGAAACTTTCTTGGATGCTGTCCAGTCTTTCTTGGCTACTCCTGATTCACAGCCTCCTGCCCGTAAGAGATCAGACAGATTCTATAAAGTTCCTGATGAATTTATTCTGTCCTGCCTTATATAAGTGGTACATTTTGAGTTATTTCTGCTCAATATCTGAACTTTGCTCCGGCTAAGATCTACCTGAAATCAACTGGACATATAAGTGAATTTAAGTACACTTTTATCTGCTCTTTTTCATGTAGTTCTGCATTTAATTGATTTATTTGCGTTTCTCACTGAATATTAACTCAACTGGTGTTGTGGATGTGTCTCTACAGTTAGTTCCCCACCCACCCTCCCTGTTCTTGTTCTGGTGTTAATATTGGTGACTTTGAAATTGCCCACCCATCGTGTAAATATGTATTTGGATACTCCTTCTCGGTCCATCTCATTTGCTCATTCAACTGAGTGCAGTGAGATCATATTCTGATTCCAGACACTCCTACTGTGTACGAAGAGAGCATTTGGGAAGGATAACCCCTGTAGCCTCTTAATCCTGCTCTGTTCCCTCCCTCAAAAAAAAAAAACAATTAAATAAGTAAATAAAATATTATACATATTTTATTCAGCTGCTCTTACTGTAACTGTCTTAGTTGCTGTTCTGCGTGCTGTTATCTGTTCAGTCGCTCTTACTCTGCACTTATTACTGCTTGTTAGTAGCCTTCTAATTTACTCCCTTCTGCACTGTTTTTTAGTCATTTGTTAATTTAATTGCATTTATTTAAACTGTATTTGCCGTAATATTGCTACACACTCAAGTGTGCTAGCCTGCACTGCAATTTGAATTGTATTTACTGCTGTTTTATAAAAAAAAAAAATACAAATTCTAAGCTTGTTTCCTGCCTTTTCTGTAACTAGTCTAGTCCAGATACAGACTTGCTGTATCCAGGACTGTTGGTAAGCTTCTGAGCCCCGCCAGCCTTTCTGTGTTGGAGGGAAGCCTTATAGCTTATCAGTGGGAGTGGTAAGCATTAGGTAGCCTGTCTACCACAAGAGGCGTGGTCCCTGGCCCAGAAATTGTAGCTATTGGCTGTTTGAGCAGTTTTTTTCTATCTTTTTCAACTTTCTGGTTTGAAAGACGCACTTGCACCTGTTTCCCGCCTTTCCTATAACTAGCCTAGTCCGGTTACAGAGTTGCTGTATCCAGGATTGTTAGTAAGCTTCTGAGCCCCCCCAAGCCTTTCTGTGTTGGAGGGAATCCTTCTAGTTTATCAGTGGGAGTAGTAAGCATTAGGTAGCCTGTCTACCACAAGAGGAGTTGTTCCTGGCCCAGAAATTGTAGTTTATTGACCATTTGGACAGTTTGTCCATCTCTTTCAACTTTCTGGTTTAAAAGACCACATCTGCGCTTGTTTCCCATCTTTCCTGTAACTAACCTACTGGGAAAGCCTTAAATTAATACAAGCCTTCTAGCTTAGAAGAGAGACTTTGGAGTGATTAAGTATCAGTTTTATGTACTTTCTTGTCTACTTAACTGTTTTCCGCCTAAATGCAGATTTTCCAGTGTTTATTGTGATTTAAAAGCTTGTTTTCTTTCACATATTGTACTTATTTGACTGCCTGCACTTTTAAAAAGTCATTTTTTTTTAAATAATTTAACTGTTGTAGGCTACACACTAAAGTGCAATAGTCTTTTATGATCGTTTGTAGTCGTTTAAAGCTGTTTTAAGTGTATTTTTTTACTGTTTTTGCCTTATCGTTTCAAAAAAACAAAAAAAATCCTTATTTCCCGCCTTTCTAAGCTAGTATAGTCCAGTTTTCAGGCTACTGCTAAATTCAGGGCTGTGTTACAAGATTCTGAGTTGCCCATACCTTACCTGGATAGAAGGAAGTTTCTCTGTTCACCTATGAGAGAGGGGACCTTTGAACAGCCTATCTGTCCCTGGAGGAGTGGTTCCAGCCCAGAAGTTAGTTGTTTATTGGCCATCTTGGGCTAGTTTCTCTCTCTTTCATTTCCCTGCTATAAAAAACGTGTTTGCACGGTTTTGCGCACCGGGCAGCGCCGGTTAGCTAGGGTTAAATTATTCCTGGCTCCACTAAGTCTCCTCTTCAGATTTTCCCTTGAAACTAGTCTAACTCTCAACTTAAGCACTCAAAAAGCATCCTACAGCCCAGCACTTGCCCAGACCTAATAGCAAGCACTAATATACCCTGACACTTGATTGCCCAGTAGGGCAAGGCTCTTTATTCACCCCTCACCAACCAAGCGACTAAGCAGCTCACCCTACTATTCAGGAATGACCAAAGGGCAATTTCAGGTGTACTCTCCATTCCAGCTGGTGAACCTGGGTATCCTGAGGCAATGTTACAGCTGCCTCATGTACACGGACAACCCTCTCCTCTTACCACAAAACACTAACATATGCGAGAGATGCAGTTATACAGCCAAACTGGAGGCTAAGCTGTCTACACCCAAGACTGGAACAGACAGTCAAGAGGAGAAGGTTAACACTTGCACCACACCTCCAGCCACACGTAGACTTACTAAAACCAGCACTGGCAAAAAAAAAAACACAAAATCATACTCGGAGGCTCTAAATAAAAACCTGCAAAAGCATCAGAGACCTCCAAAGCAGACACCCAAACAACCTGCACCTCCCGTCACAAACCGGGGAACACATAAAACACAAAGTCAGTGTGTCGCACAATCACAGCCCTTAAGGCGAAATAACATACCTAACACACTAATAATAGGTGACTCTATAGTCAGGCACACTGACGTCCCACTCTCTAGGCTGGACAAGCAGAAGGTTACTGTTAGCTGACTGTCGGGAGCCAGAATCCGCCACATAACACGAGCGCTCAGGTCACTCCAGAACAAGTACAAATATGACTCTGTCATTGTTCATGTTGATGTGAATGACCTGAGACGTACCTCCCTGGAATATATGAAAAGAGACATGGAAGAGCTCTCTGATCATGTAGCCCAGGCTGGTATGACCCTGAGTAGCATCCTGCCCTCACCAAGAATGATATTTCAGTATAAAGAAAAAATGATCAATTTCAACAATTGGCTAAACTTCTGGTGTCATTCAAAGGGGATCCAGTGTCTTGTCAGCCTGGGATGACATGCTCAACAAGCCACATTGCTTCGCAAGAGACGGCTTGCACCTGTCTCCCTTATGCTTTCGAATACTGGCCAAGGCTCTTACTGCCCCCATAATGCCTTTTTTAGGCAAGGCTCAAAAGTCAAACCCACCTCCATAAACAGCACAATTAACAAAAAACTGAGGGTTATGCTACTCAGTGTCAGGAGTGTAAATCTCAAAATGCACCTGCTCGAAGCACTCCTCAGTATGGAGAACGTCGACATCTGTGCAGTAACTGAAACCTGGTTCAAGGCTCAAGAGAGCACCCCAGCACTACCGGGCTACAACTCATACCACACATTTCGGCACAGAACATGGACCGAAACACAAAAGGGAGGGGGTGTATCCATATTCATCAAGGATACCTACACCTCCAGGTTAGTAGCGCAGCATGATACCTCTGAGATCATCCATGTGCAACTAACATTGGGCAAATCTGCAATGCAAATTGAGGCCTGCTACAGATCACCCTCCATGACCCAGGACCACCACTCCACCTTTCTGGCGACACTGGAAAACATGAAGGTCCTACTGAATACCCTGATATTGAGCAATTTCAATTACCCTACCATGAACTGGGAAAACTACTCGAGTACAAACTTCCAGGCCCAGCGCTTCGTAGAATTCATCAACTCAAACGCCTTGGATCAGCTGGTAAACTCCCCTACCAGAGGTGAAAAATTATTGTACCTGGTCATCACCAACATGAGCGACAGGTGTTCCACACCGGAGGTCAACCCGTCACTGGTTATATCAGACCATAACTAATCACTCTGGATGTCCACACCCCATCACTACCCCCAATTAAGGAAACCGCAGTAAAAAACTTTTCTAAAGCAAACTGCACCTTACTTAAGACCGAGGCGGTAAGTTTCACAGCCCCCACGCTAAAGGATAATGTTGCCCAAGATGCAGAAACCTTTACAAATGCACTCTATGAGCACCTACAAGGATGCATGGATCGTGCCATCCCTAGCAAAACCAAGACTCACTCATCTAAGAGAAGGAAACCAGTCTGGTGGACCCCTGCCGTAAACAAGCTGTATATTAGGAGGAGGAAACTAGTACAGAAAAAAAGCAAATCCAAAGAAGGAAAGGCATCCCTGATCAGTATCAGTAAGAAGCTAAGGTCCCTCATAAAATCATCCAAGGCTAACTTCGAAAGAAAAATAGCCAAGGATTCAAAAGATAACCACAAAGCCTTTTTTAGCTATGTTAAGAATTTAAGTGGCAACTCGCAGATATGCACTGAACTAGTGCAAAATACCCCAAAATTTACTGAACCTACTGATATTGCCAACATCCTGGCAGATAGTCAGTGCAAACTTCACGCCCCTCACCCCCAAAAGGGCCCAAAACAATACCGGAGAAGTGTAGTGTCCCGGAAATCACAGACACACAGGTGAAAACAGCCCTTTCAAAAGCCAAAAACACAGCGTCAGTGGGGTCAGATGGCATCCCAAGCTGCGTCTTGCACGAACTGCAGAATGAACTAACCCCCCCACATAAACACGCTGTTCAACCTCAGCCTCTCCACAGGCTACGTGCCCATAGAATGGAGCACAGTAACGGTTATTCCACTCCACAAAGGAGGGGCCACAACTGACCCTGGTAACGATCGCCCCATAAGCCTGACTAGCCTGGTCTGCAAGTCTGTGGAGCGCATCATCATGGAACTCATTAACAAAGACATTTGGAAACTCCAAACACTTGACCCGACCCAGTTCGGCTTTGTTAAGGGCAGATCATGCCTACTAAACCTGGTTGACTTCTTCTAGACAGTCACCTAGGCCATAGACGAGAGAAAGGTTGTTCACACAGCCTACCTTGATCTCGCCAAGGCTTTCGACACCATTCCCCACTTGGGTATTACAGAAAAACTCACCAGCCTGAACATAAACCCCTACTTCATGAGATGGGTTGCCAACTGGCTTACAGACAGAACTCACACGGTAAGAATAGCGGGCTCCAGGTCCGACTCTAAACCAGTCACAAGTGGTGTCCCGCAAGGCTTGGTCCTGGGACCCCTGCTGTTCGGCATATACTTCTCAGAACTACAGGCAAACACAGGAGGACTGTGGCTAACCAAGTTCGCTGATGACTGCAAACTGGGAGCCATAATTGACTCTCCGGCTGACACGGACATCCTCCAAAAGGGCATTACTGAGATGGATACTTGGTGTCAAAGTCATGGCCTCAAGCTAAATGCCAAAAAATGCATAGTCATCCTGTTTGGGAAAAACAAAACACCCACAAATTACCACATAGGTGGCAGCCCCCTTAATACAGAAGAGGTAGTAAGAGATCTGGGGACCCAGGTAGATAGTAATCTCTACTTTGACAATCATATTACCAAAGTAGTTAGGAAATCCTTCTATGTGGCCCATCTAATTACTAAAGGGTTCGCATCTAGAAATAAAGAGGTTATAGTGCCCCTCTACTTGTTACTCATCAGACCCATCATAGAGTACAATTCCCCATTTGGGATGTACCTCACAAGACACTTCCAACAGCTGGAAAGACCACAAAAGTACCTCACCAAGAGGATTACTGGCCTCAAACATATGTCCTATGCAGCCCGACTGAAAAAACTCTGGCTGTACTCAGTGGCATATCACTTACTCAGAGGTGATCTCTGCCTGTCTTGCAGAGCCATGTCCAACTCAGAATTGATGGACCTGCTCCACCTAAAGAAATCCAAGTCACTTCGAGCCACGTGCTCTAGTGAGCTAAACCTTGCCACAACAGTAAATAGAACATGTTGGAGGGATAGATTCCTGTCACTGAGACTCCCCATGCTTTGGAACAAAATTCCAAACTACATTAGGCAGAGCCCCTCACTAACACTCTTCAAGAGAAACCTTGATGAGTGGATGGGTAACAGAAAATGCCCCCCTGGGATCACTTCATTGGCTCTGCTTGACAGAGGATCAGTTAATTAATCAATGGGGTGGCGAAAACCGACACAGTCTGGCTAGGCTTAGAAATGCCCTCCGGCAGATAGCCTAGTACCTATCTATGAACCTGTAAAAGAATCCACTGGCAGACCATACTGCAGAATCTGTCGTCTTCTAATAAATCTTCAAAAATTGCCAATGCCAATCCTCACAAGACTGTGTGTTGGCAGACACATTAAGCAGGGTCTCAGAGAACCCTCAAGAATGGTCCGTAAATAGACAGGTCTTCCTGAACATCCTTCACTATTGGAGGACCCTTCAGATAGAGCTGTTTGCCTTAGCAACAAATAACTCCCTCTGTTTTGCACCAGGAACACTCTCCCCTCTACCTGGTGGACAGATGCTTTCACTTTTCCGTTGGCATTGAGGTTTCGCTACACCTTCCCCAGCTATCTTTCATTCCAAGGGTTCTGCTAAATATCCAAAAATAAAAAACAAAACTCTTACTAGTCACCCCTTTTTGGCCAAGACAGCATTGGTTCCCTGTTTTGTTACATCTAGTTTAAGGCAGACACTGCAGATTTACAGACTAGGATGACATCAGTAATCAGCAGAAAGAATTATTACTACATCCTAGACTGTCATCCCTACACCTTAGCTTGTGGATGATAGGGTTCTGATTCCTTTCGGACACGATTTTAAGAATATCTAGTTAAGGCTGAGTAAGGAGACCCACCACTTGAAAATCCCACATAGTCAAATGGAAGAGATTTTCCTTCTGGTGCCATAGGAATAACCAGTACCTCAATACATCACAGGTACCTTCAATCCTAAAATACCTGTGTGAACTCATGTAGTCAGGTCTGGCCAGCTCCTCTCTCAAAGGTCAATGTTTGCCATCTCTGCCCTTCAGACCTCCTGTTATGTCAAGGTCTTGAGGTCAAACAATTCCTAAAAGGGTTTCTGCATCTTAGACCACCATGGAAGCCTGTACCCCCTCTTTGGGACCTCAACTTCATGCTGGAAAAGTTCACTCTGCCTTCCTTTGAACCAGCAGCCTCAGAAAATCTCAAATTCCGCACATGGAAGACTATTCTGTGTTTAGCTCACACTTCATTTAGGAAGGTCTCAAAGCTACAGGCACTCATGGGCTTTCCTTCCTTCCTCATTTTTCAGAAGGACAGGGTAACACAGAGGGTCAACCCTTCCTTCATGCCAAAAGCAGTGATAGAGCGGTCTCTCAACCAGGCTATCCTTCTCCCTGCTTTCTTTCCCAACCCACAGAATTGGGGGGAAAGAGTCTTACAATCTGTAGATGTTCACATGATGGCAGAGAATTTATTTTGAAAAGACCAGATCTATTTGTAGGTCTGATCAACTGTTTGTTCATTCATGAACTCAAAGCTGGGCCAACAGATATCTAAGCAAACCATTACAAGCTGGATTTCTATCCCCTTTTGTTACTCTTCATGGCAAAACCTTCCCCTCATGTCATTGAGCTTAATCTACCAGAGCAGTGTCATCCTCCAGGGCCTTCTACAGAGGAGTGGATCCCAGGACCGTCTTGGAAACTGCCACCTAGACTTCGGTATACACCTTCACGAAACACTACAAGATTGATGCCTTTTCAATGTCTAGAGCTGCTTTCCTTCAAGTCTGGGAGTCCCTTATTTGTTTGGAATAGTGCAACAGTGATTTCAGTCAGTACATAGTACAGTTGTATGAAAACTTACCATAATATTACATGTACAATGTGTTAGCCATCTTGCTGCCTAATTAAGTTCCATTGTTCTCATGCAGACCCACCTGTGCAGGACTTTAGGAGGTTTGCAAAGGAATTGTTTGCAACATGACAGAGACTGTAGTAAGGAACTGCACTTTTTTCCATGTTGGATTTGCAACCTCCCAAAAAGAGGGTTTCTTCTCATTCCAGGGAGTGGGATTCTTCATCAAAGGATGAAAATTACCAGGCTTATGTTTTTCATGTGGCTTCCCCCATTGACCTTGATTCTGATGAGTGAGCAACCACTTCATCTGTTTTCCCCTCCTGGACTTAACTATTGAAGAAACTTTCACACTAGGGGGAAAACATTGTAATGGACAATTTTATGAAATGTGTGATACTGGAAAAAAAAGATACCCTTGGTTCCTCTAAATACAAAAGTTCTGAGTATTTCCATCATTTCCAGGCACTCTGATACCTGTATGGTGGCTTCTGTAGAACTGGATTCTCAACCCTCTGCACCTAGAATACAAGACTGGTTTGGTTGAGTACAGCAAACCTGCCAGTACCTACACAAAAATCTTGTGATGGACTGTGCTTTCTCCACTGTGGATACTGTTGGGGGGGGAGGGGGGGGGGTCTGAGAGGTAATTTGTAGAAGCCCTCTGAATCTGGTTCAGCCTTGCCCTCCGATCATCCATGACTTCAGTCCGGAGCGTTTCCCCCTCCATTAGGTCCAGTTATCTATTCAGGGGAAAGCTGGCCAAGAATCACCTTAAACAATCGAACCTAATTATCATCTGTTGAGGGTCCAAGCTTACGTTATGGACCCTACTTTTCTTCTTGGGGATGACCCCTATTTAGATGGGTTTAGTTACTCCTGTTCTCAGAAGGAACCATTGAGGAGGACTGCAGATTTTATTGCAGATTGTGATACCCAAGGGAGGTGACCAATGGAAGCTAAGCCTTTTTTTTTTTGCAGGTGCCCAAATACAGAAGGTTAACCATGCAGACTTCCATTAGTCATCCTGAAGGCATTCATAATCACACTAGATGTAATAGTTGCTTATCTGCGTGCTCCTGTCTAAAATGAACAGAGATAATTTATCAGGTTCAGATCTAGAGTTCTCCATTTCTAAATTGTATCCTTGACCTTTTAATTTTTTTCCTTCTCCAGAGGTGTTCTCAGAGTACCTTGCTCTTGCAGTAGCCTGCTTGAAAACCAGAAGCATGCACATCTACCTGTGTCAACATCAATTGCTTTCTGCAAATACAAGGGGATGAGGAGCTGTGTGCCAAGAGACAGTTCACATAGGTTGTCCGCAGAGTTTGAGTGGCCCGATTAATGAGATGAATTCCAATGTAATACCTGCATAGCAAAGCTCTTCTGGCATCATCATGAACTTGGAAAAGTGCAGGGTGTCAGACAATGGAAAATGTTGTTTCTGTTTTTTTTTCTTTAGAACAGAATCAAAGGTCCTCCATGATGATGAGACACTTCCTGTTGACCATGGAATTCTTACCAATGGTCATTGGGTTGATCTTCCTGGCAAGATTTCACATGCAAAAGATAAAATGAAATCTGAAGGTTCACGGAGAGCAATAGTTCCATCCATTGTGCAAAGAAAGTCCAGTCTTTAAATGCAGTTCAGTAGGAGCTGTACTGGTGGGCAATTCAATTGAGAGAGAACCTGGGCTTGCTAGTCTTCAAGCTATTACATAGCCAAATGCTGATTGTTGAGCTTACAATCTTGCTTGGGTCATTGTGACTGTGCTTTGAGGTCTGTAGGTCCAACAACGATGGACTAGATCCCATCAGTCTAAAAAAGATGGTAGCATTGATTCTTGGCCCTTAAGGTTTTAAAACCGAGTGTCATAGTGAGTCATGGACAACACCACAGTCATATGGTACATAAGCAGAGAGGCACACCCTTGCATCCCCTCTGCAGGTTAGTGATTCAGACTTATGTGCCAGATATCCTTTTCCAGCATGATCAGTCTCCCCGTGGACCTGAACCAGACTGCAGTTGTCTTAAACATACTCTGACCTACATCCAGTAATGGCAGCTAAACAAAGCGGCATTCCATCTCTTAATGTACAGACTGGGTGAAAGAGACAATCCACTATGGAGAAGTTTTTGAGCAGTTGATGTCTTCTCCTTCTCTGAGTACAGCCTCTTCATACTACTTGCCTTCCACACCTCTGATTCCAGAGATGCTGCAGAAAGCTAGGCAGAGAAACCAGTAGTGGTTCTTGTAACCCCTTGCTGACCCGGGCATCACAGGTATTCCTTGGTGGCTACGGTAGCAAAGTAACCACCATTCAGCCTATTGATCAGAGAACACCTAAGTCCAAATGATGCATCCAAATGTAGGGTCACATACTGTGTGCCTGGAGGATATGACATTAATTCCTCTTGAACACTTCTTTATGTCAGGACATGCTCAAAAGTATGAAGAAGGCAAAGAAACCAAATACAATGTTTTTTCTGTCAGAGTGGAAATAAGTCACCATCTGGTGCAAAGAAAAAAAAAGCCAGACTTTATCCCTAGCAGGATTGCCGCTTTTGCTTTCATATGTGTTGGGTCTTTTTACAGCAGGGCTGTCCAGAGTTTACGACTTCCATCTCAGCCTGCCATCCATTGTATTCACTATTAGAAAATCATTTACTGCTGATACATTTCCTGGAAGGAGTGTTATACTCATGTCTCCCAAGATGGTTTTCCCACTTCAGTGTCTTAGATATTTGTGAGAAACAGCATGGGGAACAGGGTACATAAAATGTATTTATTTTCCAATGTAAGGATATTTTTGTGCAGTATTATACACGTATATCACGTCCAAGCTACAAATGTAGCTTAGTTTGTAGTCTCAATGTGTAGTAGTTAAATTGAGGGAGTCTTAAAGATAACTCTCTCAACAGTTTCAGAAGTCAGGAAATCTTTTAAATATGCCCATCCAAACTATGTAGTGGCTCAGATTTTTCTTTAGCGTTCTCACGTAGGCATCAGAAAATTAAGCAAAAAAAGAAAAAAAAACTTTGGGGAAAAAAAGGGGCATGTTACAGGGGCAGTGGAATGCAACAAGGCAAGGATAGCATTGGAAAATCCCCTCCTACCTGAGAGCTCCCTGACTTGTACTGAATGTGCCTCAGTCACATCCCTTCAAAATTTCCCCCTATTCATCCCACGTTTTGGGCGGTAGGCTGACTGACTTCAAAGACTGCTGTTCTGTCTGGCATCCAGCAGGTTTACAGGTTGAGAGTTCAAAGCAGTTCCACCTTTCGTGGGCATGCTATAGTCCTCCAGGACCATACTGCTTTCGCCCTAGAGGTACTCCAGCAGTTAGAGGCCTGAGGCACTGTGGAACTAAACTAAGCAGGTTGCTAGGAGTTCACCATCATCTCTTTAAACACAGGAATTGTTCACAAAAATAATTAAATCTGGATTCTGTAAAGGAACATGAAGAAGCACAGTTCTGGTAACAATTACGTAATCTTGAGGCTTTCCTTTATCCACTGTAGGGAGTAAAGAAGCAGGATTAAGTGGCGGACATTAAACAGTCTGTAAAGAAGGGATATTAAGTAAAGGCAATTCGTAGACAATCATGTTGCAGATATTGCATTTTAGTTTTCAATAACAAAGCTACTACAGAATGCGGAACTGCCACACAAGTCTTGTGCACGAGAGTCTGTGCAGTCACCATGTTTACTAAGCACACTATTGTGGCCACCGCTCTAAAGGGGGAGGGTTGCAACTACAGGATCGATATTCATACAGAAGTAAGCAACGGGTCTCAAACCATCATTTCTACATTGTGCTGGTAATTCTAAGTGTAACTTTATTTCTTTCACTACATATCAAGAAGAATCTGTTAGAATAATCTTGTAACACAAGTGCAGGAGGATTTAAAAGTAATGTTTTCAATTGTACAAAAGCTTCTTTTTGATAATCCTGCCAGGGTAATGATTCAGGGGAATCTTTCTTTAATAATTCTAACAGAAGTTTCACTACTTCTGCTAAGTTAGAAATTCATAGTAAACAGTAACCTGTAAGTCCCAGGAAAAACTCTCGACGGTTTTAATGTAGTAGAGGGTGGTGCAGGTTGTATCACAGCAATACATAAAGGTACAATCTGTCCAGCATCTTCTAAAATATAAGATTCCCCAAGTATTGAACCTGAGATTTCCATAATTTCAGTTTCTCTGTTAACCTTGAATCCCAATTCTGCAAGGTGAAAAGAGAAATAGTGCTGTATGAAATTTTTTAAGATAAAAGCAAATAATCTATGTATAGGATCAAAGAAAACCCAGAAAGAAACTTTATCTTGTCTGCCTCTTCATTTCTCTAGAGAAAAGGATGGGAGATTCGGCATACCCTTGTGGTAGTCTAGCCCAAGTGAATTGTTGTCCTTTGTAAGTAAATGCAAACAAACTTTGGCCATCTCAATGTGTAAGGATAGGAAAAAAGCAGATGAAATAATCTAACACTAAGAAGGTTGTGGCATCTGAAAGAGTAAAACTCAGTATTGTTGTAGTGTATTGTTGTTTTAAGAGTAACTGGAACTTTTGGCAATACCACAACATTCATTTCACATGAATCTTGTACAAATCTGTGCTTTTTCTGGGTTTCTTAATTGGTAAAAAAGGAGTATTACAAGGACTGCAAGCTAGGTCAGTATCTTGTAACAAGGTAGAAATAACAGGTTAATTTCCTTTCTCT
This sequence comes from Protopterus annectens, assembly GCF_019279795.1. Classification (NCBI taxonomy): domain Eukaryota; kingdom Metazoa; phylum Chordata; order Ceratodontiformes; family Protopteridae; genus Protopterus; species Protopterus annectens. Next base: position 348,915,011 of record NC_056741.1, on the reverse strand, counting down.
GCTACCAAAAAAGGATACTGAACTTCTGCAGGCTGGCACTCACAGGTTCTGCTTCCTTTTGAGCCCTGTCTCATTTTCATGAGTAGTTTAGTGCTGCAGAGGGGTAACATTTTAATTCCTGCATACCAGCATTTTCCTTCATTGTGCTTGGATGTTATAATAGCAAAAAAGGTTATCTTCATCTCTGCAGATAATTGAATATATTCCTAAAGATTCATTAGGAGCATCTAAAAATACCCAGTCAAGTGTGCAATAAACCGTACTTCTCTACATAACAGATTTGGAGGGGCTGAATTTCCTATAATAAAAGCATGCTGATCTTTTAGTGGACCGATTTGAGTAGAAACGGGGTTAGTTTCTTGGTGGTGTAAAGGAACTCCGGACATATCTACATCTTGAATCGTGTGATTAGAAACTGGAAGCTGTCCGTATTTGCCAATGAATTGATGGATCTAGTAGTTTCTGCATCGAAGAAAAATGGAATAGCTGTATTTTGCACTGTAACACTGACAAAAAAGACCATCTTGATTAATCATTACCAAGGGAAATAACTGTGGTTTCTGCTCGTGGCTGTCTTAACAAGTTTAAAGGTGTACCAGTGGCTGCCAGTCAGTGATCTGTACGGGAGGATTTCTTTCAGGTTGCATTAGTATTTGAGCATTTGGTAAACTTTCTTACTCTCCATCTAATGGACACTCATTTTGCCATTTCTTGGTTTGGCCACAATTAAAAACAAGCATCTAAATGTGGTGGTCCTTGTAGTGATAGTGATGAATCAGGAGGAAAATAATTTTTCTGATACTGGCCTGGGTGGGTGCTGAAAAAATCTGAATGTAACTCTTCCCCCATAATTTTTTCTTCTTCCCCATTAGTAGTGGCTGGTGATTTCAAATTAAAGAGGGGGGGGGCTGCAGGAGACAGCTGAATGGGTGGGGCCAATGGGAAGGGGTGTGGTCAACTAAAAAGGAGTGGAGCTATGCTCAAAACCACAACAACTGGAACTTTAATTAAATACGCTGCCCTGGGTGCCAAGCCATCAGTACGAGAGTCCAATCAAGACAAAATGAAGTGTAGAAGAAAAAAATATTTCCATGCATTGGCTACATGACAACTTACTTAATGACTAGATGGAAACACAAAGGTTGTGAGGCATGAAAAAATAAATTACGTTTTAAATACATTACTGGAATGCCAGTCAAAAGCAGTTCTAATTATAATTTATACTCAGCTTTATAAAATTACCAGGTAACGTGCTCAGCCTAGCGATCTCTGTGATACCCCCACTTGTAAAAATGTTTCTTATCCAAAAAAGACCTGCTGCCTGATAACAACTATCTACTTGTTTCGTGGGGAAGACAAGATCAAAGTAAAAAATGAACAGCAAACAAGAAACAAGCTCAAGATAAATTGCTTAAAGGATTACTGCACAAGTTATGGACCACACATGATAGATTGGCATTCTGTTTAGTTTACGGGTAAAGCTTGCAAAGATGACTACAAGTTTCCAACAAATGTAATGAGCTTCTGAAAATACTGTAATCCTGTCCTTTATTACAAATACTGTCATATGCTTTTCAATACCTAAGGCTTATACGTTATCTAGTTATGTAAATATTCTCTGCATGACTACAACAAAAGGTTTTCAATGTTGGTAACTCTTTAACAGTATGCTTATTAAAGCTTACTTGTATCTTACAATCTCTGAGAAGCTTACCCTGATGGTCATTAAAGCATTGCTACTTAAACACAGAGCAACAGGGCACTGCAACAGCATGCATTTTCTGAATAATAAGCATAAATCAACAGTATAAAAATATGACAGAAAACCAGAACATTCTGCAAAATAAAGGACAGATGAAAAGCCACAGTTGTACTTGTGGTCTGCCTTGGATAGTGGAATACTCTGCACACTTACACTGCATAGAACTGCTCCTTGCCTTGCTTGGGCACATCCAAAGCCACTAGAGTGGGGAGTGGGGTGCAACAAGTATGTCACAATTAGAAATGTTTCTGGCTGATGGTGATGGCTCATACCTCTCAAACTCGGAGCAAGAAATCTGGACAAAGCCATACATAGAAGTGGGACACCAGCCCAAAAATAAGATTTTTTTTAAATATTGCTCTTATAAACTTAGAAAGATAATAGACTAATAGTAGGTCTTGCATTAGTATGAATTTTCTGAAGGGTATGAAATCTGAAACTCAAATGCCTGCCATTATTTTCTAACTTCAATCTTTAATGATTTGCCACTAATTTGCCAGAAAACCACAATTTTATGAAAAACGGACCAAAAATGTGATGCAAACATATAAAATTGTCACACAATACAGCTGGGAACCTGTCAAAGATGGGACACCTTTTTAATATTGGTAGTGTTAACTTGAGCAGCTGACAAAATACGAGCATCTACATGCATTTCTGAAATAAAAGTAATCTATACCTCTGATCATTAGAGTTATTTATAATTGTAAACCCTCCACGTTTTCTTCCAAAATTGCTATTTTGCAGAGGGATTATTAGGAGGAGAGCAACATTTTGAGCCACAGTTGGGGACATTTGAGAGGTTTGGAATTCTATAAAGCGATTTATTTGCATGTACCTCTCAACCTCTTAATGCAGGAAATCTGGACAAGGTCATATATATTGGGGGAACATACAAACAGTACTAAATATTGCTCTTGTATAAACTCAAGACAGTCGATAGAATAACAGGTCTTGCTTTAGCATGCATTTTTCTGAAGGTTATGACAACTGAAACTCCATGTCTGTCATTATTTAGTGACTTCATTTCTAAATGATTTGCCAGAAAACCACAAATTTTATGAGGAACAAACCAAAACTAAGAAGCAAAAATCTGAACAATTGAGAGGTATATTTCAGCTAGGGCTGTCTTTGAGTTTGCTGCCCTTCCACCCATCACAAAATCATGGTCGGATGAAGCCTCCCCATTGCAGCCATTCTAATGTCCCATTCCTTAGTTATTTCGCCATATTTACCATAAACACTGTAATGTGCATACTGCTTTACTTCTGCGATGACTTGGATTTCATTTGAAAGTTTTATTTTGCATTTTACAGCACAAACAGTATCTGCTAAATAAAGCAATGCAGTCTCACAATGAAATTAGACTTAGCATTAAAACGTCTCTGCCCTTGAAACTCACATTCATTGAAACAGCATTGAAACCCACATTCAAGGAAAATGCATTTTGCCAGTGTCAGGTAAAGTTAACTTTGGGCTGTTTTCAAATCATAGGTCCCTTGGACACGAAACATGCACGTGCTCTTTGATACACCTTCCTGATTGCATTACATTATATTCCTTGTACAATACAATACAGTTGTTAGAGAGCATTTTAAATTTATTGTTTTGAACATTTTTCCAGTAAACAATGAAACAAAATGCATGCACCAATAATAACAAAACTTCCCAATTCAGAACATTTCCATCATTAAAACCTACTCAAACTTCTACAGTCCAGCAGTATCAGTAAATATGCACAATCTCTGAAGAAGTAAAAGTCATCTAAATTCCACATTAAGGAAATCTGTAACTAATGAAGAGGTTGCTGCTAGCAAACAACTGTATATGTCATTGTTTCAGCTACAAATAAAGTGCCTGTTGCCCTTGAGGAATAAATTGCCTATGTTGCATTAAAAAAATGATAAGCTAGTAATATCGCAATAGGGAATGGATGGCAAACTGATAACAGGTTCATAGTTACTAGGTATCTTCACCAAAAAGGACTGCAGCATCCACCCCCTTTACAACACAGTACAGTATGAGCAATGCATCTACCTACTGTGGGAGTAGAAACCACAGCCTTCTTCATCAAAAGCAATTACACTACCTGTTGTGCTATTAACAATGCAAGCCGACTCAGCATAAGCAGCACTAAACTTCTGTTCCCCTGCAGCTCTCAGCTCTTTGTAAAATCTACTTGACACTCAGCTGTATCTCTGAACTTTGCAGCACAAGAAATCTGGAAAAAGCCAAAATGTATTGGGGGGGGGGGGCAAAAGCCCAAAAACCAGGGACACATTTTCAACATTGCTTGTATAATGTTGGAAAGTTGCTAGAATAAAATGCTGTGTTACCACCATACATTACACTGCCAAGTCTTAAACCTAGGACCCTGTGCAAAACAGTCAGAGCAACATATCACTATGCCAAACAGCTGTTTTGTGAAAGAGAGGAAGACAAACTTAAATGGCTACCATTTAGTGAATTCAGTTCTCACCATAGTTGTCAACCTCTTAGCACAAAATTCCTGAACAAAGCCAATAATGGGGGAATACAGCCCCCAAACATATTCAGCAAATTCAGTTCTCACCATAGCTCTCAAACTTAGCACAAAAAACCTGTACGAAGCCAATAATGGGGCGATGCAGTCCCAAAATAGGGACTAATTTCAAATACCCATGTTATAAACTTAGAAAATTGCTAGAATAAAAGGTTTTGTGTTACCATGTACTTTCTGAAGAATATGAAGTCTGAAATTCAAATGCCTGTTATTTTTGTTTAACATTTGTTAACCAGGAAAGTCAGACTTGGAACAGAAGCCAATTTTCAGCAGAGGCCTAGGGAGAAATACTGCAGACACGTCTTTGTAAGATGAGAAGACATGCATACTCCACACACAAGGCAAGAATCAAACCAGAGAACTTGTAGCTGTCAGGCAATAATGCTACCAGTGCAACACCGCACTACTGACTGTGCATGGAAAAACAAACATACAGAAACCACAGATTTTATGAGGAACAGAACAAATATGAGGCAAAGATCTGCAAACTTGTTTTACAAATGGTGGTGGGTAGGGAATTCAGGCCCTTGCCACCTTGCATCCAAGGTACAGGGTTCAAGCCTGAGGTATTCTCTACCCACCACCATGTGTTCTCTTTCTCTCTAGCACCAGTATATAGCGACTGGGGCATTTCACACACACACGCACACACACACACACACACACACACACACACACACACACACACACACACACACACACACACACACACACACACATTTCCCTACCCGTCCTCAGCCCGTAAATCCACACACACTTAGGTTGAGAATCTCCGTGGCCCATACCCTTAGCCCGCGCACACAAACGGCCCTTCTGGTAGGTTTTTCAGCCTGCCGATGATGCTGGTTCCCCGCAAGACTAGGCTGGAAGCACCAGACTGCTGACAATGCAGTCTGGTGTCATTCATTCTGCGGACGTCATCACTGCACAGACTTCTGGGCTGCAGGGCAGAGATGCCGTTCTCCCTTATCTGGACTGCCTGGCAGAGCAGTCTGGAGTTCTGAGAGAGTACCATGAACTCCAAGCACGCATGCGTGGAGTTCCGGGTCTCATTCATTTTATCATTCTGTTTGATTTCCCTTTTCTTCTCCGTTCGTTCCCGCTTCTTCTCCGTTTCAAGGTGGGGGGGGGGGGCTGCAGTCCTATAACACGAGCCGCCCCTGTTCCCCACCGTTGGGAGCTAGTGTTGAACTGCTGGAGCTGAATATTTTCTGATTTTTCTTTTATTCTTTTTCTTCTTTAAGTTTATTATCTGCTACGTAGTATGTTTGATTTACAACTTCATAAATGCTTAAATTTGGTCAGTTCAAATAACCCCTTTTAATCTGTTATTACATAGGTGGCAACAAATGCTCTGCAAAAACTACCGAAAGCCCACTGGCTGTTGCATCTTCCTTAGGCTCTGAAAGTCCTAAGTGGGCTTCAGACACATCTATCATGCATTGCAAATGTGCATCAGTAAATTCATTTTCTTTCTGCATAGTAGCTTTTATTCTTGCCCATTTAGGGGTAGGGGGCACACTCTAGTAATGGGTTTTAAGAGGTTATTTCTAGCAGCTAGAATTCATCATCTGTGTGTGTGTTGGTGTCACCTATGTTCAGTTTATCCCATGTCTTCCTAAATCTAGCAGGAGATATGGAGGTGGTTAATACTGCAGTTAGGTCTTCAGTTGTAGGGTTTTGCAATTGTACTTGTCCTCCTAATTTTTCTGCATATTTTGTGGAATGTGTTCAGATAGGAGGGAGAAAATATACAATGTGATCATTCTATTCTTGTGGTAGGTTCAGCCTTGCTATATCTAGCTACTGCTGGATTTGGTACTTCTGTAAGTTTCCCAGGAGTTATATCATAGTCAGAAGAGTCAGTCTGTCTGTCCTCCTGAATTTTGCTTAGCAGAGGATGTCCACCAATATTCCTCCCCATATTTACAGTTGTATAGAGTGAGCTGTGCCCACTTGTATTAAGAATAAGACAAACTCAAAAGACAAGACACCCTGGTGGAATCACAGTATTAATCAGTTATGCAACAAAAGAAAAAAAAATCTTGGCCAAGTATAGGAGAGACAAAGCCATACATACTAAAAGCTCCTGTTTAGTCTAATCAGGCAGCCTAGCGGGTTAATTAATACTTTAAAGGCTAAATTTGAAGAAATAATAGCTTCTCAGGCAAAGGACAACCACAAAGTTTTCTACAACTATCTCTGTAACATCAGAAGAATTGCACAACAATGCACAGAACTTACTGTAAATGGCATCACCCACACTGAACTGGAGGCCATTGCCAACCTTTTGGCTAATGGGTTCAGCTCAAGTTTCTCCCCTGACTCCCCCCCCCCCCCCCCCTGTGGTCCAAAGGAAATAACTACATAACACAATCCCCCAAACCATTAACAGAGAACAGGTCAAACTAGTGTCAATTTTAATTCTTTTTTCCACTGTTGGGTTCGGATCTGACTCAGCTGTTACTTTAGCTCGTGACTGCCAAAAAGCTCTCGCTCCCCCCTTACCCATAATGCACCACCCCCTAACATACCTCAAATCTTGTTTGCCGCTTTTGTGAATAAGACTTGGTCATCTTCAGCTCTCAAGCAAATTTGCAAAAAGATACATTTTTCCAAACTTAACTTCTTAAATACTTAATATATATTTTTCTTTTTCTTTCAGTAGATATCATTTTCTTTATCATTATTGCTAATTATTCTTATCTTTGTTCTACTGCTACACAGTTTTATGTATTCGTAGTACCATTGTTGGTATTTCTTTTCTTTTACCCTTGCTGAAGATAAAACAAGTGTTTTCTTCTCTTCTATAAGTCTGTGTGTCTGTGTGTAAAAAAATATATAAAATCACTACTTCATATGTCAGAAAAAGTCCCTTCAGGCCATTCTTTATGCATCTGTTGTTAGGCCCGGATCATCTCAAAGCTGATTGCCGAATATGTCAAAAATGTAATCCTTGGGCAGTTGTGATCGAAAAATAAGCTGATATTAAAATGGTTGCTCCCCACACTTTTTTCTGAAGTTATTGCTGTAGCTCAACCCACCAAATGTAAAACTAAGGAGACTTTCACCAAATTTCCTAAACCGTCATATTCATTGGCTCTTTCATCCTTGGAGCCACCTAAGAAGAAGCACAAACTGGATCTGAAGACGACTTGTAGAATTTCAGCGCCTGATCCGGCACCTTCCTCTGGATCCGAGTGTTTTGGATCCAGCAGCCTTACCTAGGACTAGGTACTCTCCTGCCATTGATCTGCTACCTTCCTCTCCTTTTTTGATACTCTGACATTCTAAGTCCCCATCTTTGGCTTCCTCTCTATCTTCCAGAAGTTGAACTAAAACTGATGTAGACAGGATGAAGAGATTCAAATGGGAATTCTTTCCTCTGCTACCCCTTTGGATCAGGAAGCCTGTCTTCTACCACTCCACTGTTCACAGCTCCTTCTCTGATCTGACCAATTGTTTCAGAGCCCCTGGATCTGAGCCTGTCTCTGCACCAGCTCCAATGTCATCTGAGCCAGGTGATTCTCTGAGCCGAAGTGCCTCTGTCGGGTCTGAGGTGTTGGAGTCAACTTCGAAGTTTTCGAAGCCGTCTCTGCCCCTCGGAGCCGTGGTGTTGGACAGCTTGGCACAGACATCCACCTTGGGTAGATTGTCTTGGGGACAGAGGGAATCAATATGCCAAAAGCCTGGTTTCCTGGCTCCATTGTCTTCCTTCTTCCCCAGAGAGCTCTGCCTTTGGGGTAGTGAAGAGAGTATTCCCCTGCTCTGATAGGACGGGCAGATCTTACCCATTCAGATCTTTCCTCTGGATCCCAGATGTCACTGTGTCTTGAGCACATCATTCTAAGCTGCAGGGACAGCCAGCTAAAAGTCTCCAGGTCAGCCAGCAGAGGCTTACAGTCTCTTTCAATAGTGCACCAGTGCATCCCGCTGAGGAAGTCCTTAGGGAAGAGGAAGTGCAAGAGGAAGGACGTGGACTCCCCTCAGGAGTCGGTCACTGAGGATACTGATCTCGATAAAAGAGAAAGGTCACCATGATCACCTCCTGAAGATGTCTCATTTGAGGACATTCTTGAGATCCTTAAGCAAAGAGGTGGGTGGTCCTCCAGTAATCTTTCTTAATAGGAATTTGTATTCCTGGAAGCATTTGGAGTTGGCCCATCTACCTCCTGGGTTACTCCGCCTGCCAGTGACCTAATTGACTTCATCTCTAGGCAGGCATGGAATGAGCCTGACTTAGTTGGCCAATCCCCAAGAGACCTGATCATATTATGGCTTCACCTGTAGGTAGGGAATTCTGGAGTACCTGTAGATGCTATGGTCATAGTGGTGGCCACCAAGAAGGAATTTGCTAAACAGAGTTCCTCAGTTCATCTCCCTATTTCCGTAATAGGGAGTCTAGGGCCTTTTACAGGTTTGGGAAGCATGTGTATGCTTCAGCGACCTTTGCCCTTAGGTCACTGAACTGCCTGGCACACTTTACAAGACTATGAAGGGACTTGATTAAGGAACTGTCAAATTCCCTTCCTGTGACCACTACTGCTGAGAATCAGACTTCTATGGTTTCACAGCTGGCAACCCTTCAGTCCGTTTCTAATTTGTCCATGAGGCTTCTCTCTCTCATGTAGTTGAAGGTACCTCAAGGGTTGCGGGTTCAGGCATTTCCATGGATGCGTCTCAGATTGGGGGGGGGGGGGGCACTTCCTGGGAAAAACAATCTATATCAATGTTCTGGAAATGAGAGCAGTGCTCTTGGCATTACAGGCATTCCGATACTCTCTCCTTTTTGGGACACTTGCGATCCAGACAGACAATATGTCAGTAGTTTGGTACATCAGCAAACAAGGGGGAAGCAAATCTTACCCTTTTTGTCGAGAAGCCCTCAGAGTCTGGCAATGGGTGATTTCTTTTCAGCCGCTTTCTAATAGAAACACACATTCCTGGAAAGTCCAGCGTGATAAACAAATTGGGCAGGTCCTTTCTACTACTTCACGAGTGGTCTCTCAACAGGAAAGTGACAGATATGATTTTCTGTAATGGGACCAGCCTTGTTGCAATCTTTTTGTATCTCTCCTAAGCAACAAATGCTGAAGCTTCTTTGCCCTGATCCCTCCACCGGGGGAATCAGTGAGGGGCACTGTACTCCATGATTGGCCCCGTGGTCTTCTCTATGCTTACTCCACAGCTCCATTAATTCCCTGCCAGTTGATGAGCAGAGTTATTCTCATTGCTCCTTACTGGCCTTAACAGATTTGCTTACCTTTCCTCTATCCTCCCCTACTTTACCCACCTTGGATTCTAGATCCAATTCCAGATCTCCTGTCTCACCCGACAGGCATGATTCATCTGGATTTCTCAAACCTCAAGCTAACAGCATGGTTTCTCTACTTCCTTTAATAGCCAGACACCCGATGTGCTCTTCCCGCCTGTCACATATTGTATCTTCTTATAAGGCTCCTACAAAGAAAACTTTACAGAAGTAAATAGAGATTTGTTTTTTGGGCACAGCAAAACAAATTGACCCCTTCTTAGTTCCTGTACAAATTGTTCTGGAATTTTTGGCAACAGTTTTTAATGTGGAAGCTAGCTCCTCAACAATTGGTGATTGCTGATAGCTGAACTCTAGTTTCCATATTGGATTTGAGATTTCTTCCTTGGCTTCATCTGAGTTTTGGAAAGCCTTTTTGAGAGGCACTTTCTTGCTAAGATCTCCACATAAAGATCCTGCTACACCATGGGATTTAAATTTAGTACTGCAGGCCTTAATTCATTTTCCTTTTGAACCCGCAGCTAAATGTGATCTTAAGTTCCTAACATGGAAAACTATTTTTCTTGTGGCCATTATTTCTGCTAGAAGCATTTCAGGACTTCAAGCATTATCCGCTAAAGCTCCCTACTTGATTTTTCGTAAGGATAGAGTAACAATATGTACCAATGCTTCTTTCCTTCGTAAGGTGGTGTCAGAATCCAATATTAACCAGTCCATTAATCTACCAGTCTTCTTTCCTAACTTTGCAAACAAAGGTGAATGTATGGTACATTTATTGGATGTCCATAGACAATTATGCTTTTATCTGCATAGAATGAGTGATATTAGGAAGACCGATCAATTATTTGTGTCCTTTGCAGATTCTAAATTGGGAAATTAAGTTCCAGAGATAACTTTAGCCAGATGAGTGACAGATTGCATATTATTTATCTACAACAGACTGGGTCTATCCTTACCAAAAGCTCTAAGGACCCATTCAACTAGGTCCATGGGAACTTCTTCACTGTTCCTATGTAGGGCTTCCATGGGCGACATGTGTAGCTGCAGCTTGGGCCAATCCTCATACCTTTATTACTCATGACAAACTAGATCTGGTCTCAAGAGGAAGAGCAGTCTTTGGCTCAGCTGTGCTTAGGAATATCCTTCCCTAGTCTCCACCTGGGATTTAGATAGCTGGGGACTCTGTCCCAACAGTTGAAAGAATGAAAATTGATAACATCAGATAAAGAAGTTATGTACTTAACATACTTGTTCCATCTGTGTTGTCCATTTTCATTCTTCAACTTCCCACTAACCAACTCCCAACCTTTCGTAGTAGATTTCTTGAAGAACGAGTGTTTACTGTCCTTAATGTTGAGCTCCAGATATGGCTTATTCTGTTAGGAAATTTTATAGTTCTTTCTATTTTATGTAAAACAGCAAACGAGATCTGAGGAAAGTTGGGGGTTAGTGCATTATGGGTAAAGGAGGAGCTTGAGAGATTTTTGATGGCCACAGGCTAAAGCAACGGCTGAGTCAGATCTGAAGCTCCGATCCAAAACCAGCAGTTGAAGAAGAATAAAAATGGACAACACAGATGGAACATTGTGGTAAGTACATAACTTCTTTTTAATGCACTTTCAAAGGCCAAAAACACTGCATTAATAGGTCCTGATAACATCCTGAGATGTTTAATAGAGACCACAAAACATGACCTGTCTGGTCCACTTGAATCACTTTTCAACTGGAGCCTTCAGTCAGGTTTTGTGCCTTAGAAATGGAAAATGGCTATGGTCAGTCCCCTGCACAATGGAGGTCCAACCACTGATCTGGGCAGCTACAAGCCCACAAGTCTCTTACCAGCCTCATATGTAAGACCATGGAAAGAATTATCGTGGACTTGATAAGTGAGGACAGAGGTAACCTGCAAATGCTGGACCTATCACAGTTCAGGTTTAATGGAAGGTCATGCCTATTAAATCTGGTGATCTTTTTTTGAGAGGGTCACCAAAGCACTGGATGAAGGTAAGACTGTGCACACAGCAAACCTTGACCTGGCCAAGGCTTTTGATACAATACCCCAGTCAGGGTTCCTATTAGCAGAGCGAAAGACCGTAATCACGAATACGGAAAGAGCAACATGTATTGCACGAAATACAGAAACGCCAAACGTCTGAAACAGCGAAAATGGAAATGTCAAAGTGCAATGGTTGGCCCGTCTGCGGTATAGCTCTGTAAGGTAAGTGTGCGATAGATAGGATTTTAGGGTTAGGATGTGGGTTAAGGTAAGTTAATAGATAGATAATGTATGTAAGATTTAGTGTAGTGTTAGAAGTAGGGCTTTATTTAGCTGTATGTATGTGTATTATTTATTTGTTTTGGGTGTATGTCTGTAAGGGAAGTGTGCGGTAGTTACAGACCGTAGGGTTAGGGAGGGGTTAAGGATAGTGCCTAGATAGTTGTGTATGTGGGGTTTAGTGTAGTGCTGGAAGTAGGGTTTTGTTATATGTAATGTGCATTTATTTTTTTGGGTGTATGTCTGTAGGGGACTTGTGCGGTAGTTACGGACCTTAGGGTTAGGGAGGGGTTAAGGATAGTGCATAGTTAGTTGTGTTTGTGGGGTTTGGTGTAGGGTTAGAAGTACGGTTTTGGTGCTTTACTTTAGGTTAGAAGTAGGGTTTGGTTAGTGTATGTATGTGGTTTATTTATTTTGTTTGGGTAGGTAGTATGTAGTGGGTGGTGGGGTTGGCTGACTGACAGTTCGTTATTTTATTTTTCACTGTTTAGTGCATTCAGGATTTTTGCGGTTCGCGTTAATAGGTGTCGACGTTTAGGTATTCGTTTAAAGGGTTTTTCGATTTGCTAATATAGGCTCCCCCACTCAGGCATTGTGGCCAACCTCACTAATTTAGGTGTAAACCCTTTTATCACCCGCTGGATAGCCATCTTGGCTCACTGATTGGACCCAAGAGGTCAAAATAGGTGAGGCCACCTCCACCAAGAGGCCAGTCACTAGTGGAGTCCCCCATTGCTTGGTACTGGGCCCATGGCTTTTTGGCATCTGTTTGTCTGAACTGGATGCAAATGCTGAATGTTTATGGCTGATTAAGTTTGCAGATGATTGCAAACTGGGGGTTATGATCAACTCCGCTGCAGACATTCAAGAAGGTCTATCCCTGACTAGAAAATGATGCTAAAGCCATGGTCTTAAATTCAGTGCTAAGAAATGCATAATTCTACCCTTTGGGAAATCAAGCATCCTGGCTAATTGCCACGTTGGTAATATACTCCTGAGATTCAACCCAATGATCAGGGATATTGTTAAGACAGTAGCCTTAACTTCGACCATCACTTTTCCACAGTGGTGAGAAAATCATTTTATGTAGCACAACTTATAAGTAAGGGTATGACATCCAAGTCCAAAGAGGCCATTAACTCATTGTACTCTGCCTTTTTCAGACAAGTCATAGAGTACAATGCGCTCTTTGCTATGTACTTGACCAGACATATGAAGCAACTAGAGTGACCTCAAAAGTTCTTTACAAAAAGAATACAAGGCGTAACCAAACGTACCTTATGTAGAGTGCTTTAAAGCCCTTTCCCTCTACTCAGTCCCCTTTTAGATTGCTGAGCGGTGATTTATGCTTGGCTTACAAGGTATCTGAAACTCCCCCCCCCCCACCACCACCACCACACTTATGAATCTCCTACATATTTGTAAGTCAAACAGTACCAGAAGTACAAGGTCTAGGGACCTGAAATTTGTCTGTGACTTAAACAGAACATGATGGAGAGACAGATGTGTCCCAGAAACTGCCCCTCCTATGGAAGAGGCTTCCCATCAATGTGAAGCTAGATTTGTGTATTAAGTTTAAGCATGACATAGACAAGTGAATGGGAAATAGGAAATTTAGTGAAAGAAACGAATGAGTAGAAAACGCTCACTTTATTAACAAAGATAATAAAGCTTTCGGGATTTGACCCTTCTTCAGTATTCAAAAATTACACTAAAAACCACAATTTTTATATAAAATATCACATGACACAGCCACCAATGAAATTGCAAAAATAATTAACATTAAAATTCAGGCCTATTCACATTGCTCTTTAACTTCATAAAGCATTTAAATGTTCATCATAAGCTTATAAATCATCATTTATATTGTTTCTGTCTAGCTGTAAAGACAGGTTTAACAGTTATCATATTGTTTAGTCCTGGTGCCCTATCCGCTTCAAGTCTAACAATCCATTTGTATTCAGACATTTCTAGCTTATTATTTATATCACCCTGTCTTAAACTTTTATATACTACCTCTAAAACCTTGAATTTAAAATTATGAGACATCCCTTTATCAATTTTATGTGTAGTGAAGGCATTAGATATGGCACCTCTCCTTATCACAGACTTGTGTTCAATTATACGATCTTTAAGTCGCCTTGAACACTTTCCCACACAAAATCCATCACATTGGGTACATGTTGCTAAATATACAACTGTTGTTGTATTACATGTAACTTGATATTTCATCTCATTTTATTTTGTTTACTGGGTGCTCAAAAACCCGTTTGTCGCAAATATCATTGTAACAACTACAATTAAAACAAGGGGTAGTGCCATAATTAAAAGTCACTGGGTTCATTAAATTCACCTCAAAATCTTTATAGCACAATTGTCTTTTAAGATTGTTTTTATTTTTATAGGCAAATTGTGGTACATTACCCAATATTGTAACTAATTCAGGCAAAGATGTTCGTATTCGCCAATTTTTTCGAATTATTGCCTCTACATATTTTGTCATGTAGCTATAAGTTGTAACATATCTCAAGGTAGAGGTGGAACGCCCCATTCCCATCCAAGGAATTTTCTCAAAAATATGGGGGTGCCATGACATTTCTATCCTTTAATATGTTAGTCTTAATCCTTAAGACATAACCTCTGTTTTCAAAGTCCTTACATATAACATCCATCTGTTCTTCATATTTTATCAAATCAGTATAAAGTCTGCTCACCCTTAATAGTTGACTTTTAACAATTCCACCAAACACATGTTTAGCATGCATGCTTTTTGCATGTGTGTAACTATTTACCTGTACGTCTTTTCTATGCACACAGGTTTTCAATACCCCAGCTTCCTTATATAGTTCGACATCCAAGTAAGAAATTCTATTATAAGAATATTCCATAGTGAACTTTAAAAAATTTGTAGTGCTGCAACGAGATACAGTTCACACACATATGCACACTGCTTCTTATATTTGCTAATTGAAAGATCACCTTACCTCAGAGAAGAAGAAATGTTCTGTCTCCTCTATTTAGGGTGTAGTATATAGTATATTTAAATGCTCGTTTTCCCCACATTCTGTCTTCGCTTTTTTTTAGGACTCGGTTTTGAGTCTTAGAATGTAAAACTGTTAGCGATCAGTTTACTGACACCAGTTAACAGTCACTTTTCATGTAATCGGCACTGTATTTTCCACTTAGCCAGATTAGTAGGTTATAGCTGTGTGATCTTGATATATAAAAAGATTAGGAAGATGTGTCTGATTAGCTGCGTGAGTCAAGTATGTTATATGATGTTTATCATTCCTTGAGAAGAGAGAGGTCATTTACTCCCTGGATCTAAATTGAGATTTGCTGTGGGCGGTATTTATACCTCATGCAGTTGAGAGCCTGTATTTTGTTTCTGTGAGTGCTAC